>NC_073306.1:34122365-34182365 GCF_027595985.1 Sorex araneus
AACCTCCTTCATGAGAAGCATACACTCAGCTCATTGAGCAATCTCCCTGGCCCCTAAATATATTTCTTATGTGGGTCACAAGTCATGAAATGAAAATCAATGTCTAATGAGAATTAGGCACCACTATTATCCCCACTTTCAGAGGAAGAAAAGGAGGCCTAGAGCAATGACCACAGGTTGTCCACCAAGGAAATGGTGGACCTGAGCGGGGTGCTGGCTGGGATAGGGGTGAGAGCCAGTTTGAGTCCAGAGCACAAACTGACCTTGGCTGACCTCAGTGCGGGCCCTACATAGTACTTAGGTCATCACTAACCAGGTGCTGTGCTTGGAATGCTGAGTGTTCCACACTCCTGGCCACCTTTCTGCATCCTTGGTGCTTTCTTGACAAATACCCTTCCATAAATACCTGTTCTCCAGTCTATCACCCTGCGGTGCCTCCTCTTCCTCACTTGGGGGGGTCCCGGAATCCCCCTCCGTTGCTGACCCAGGGCAGCAGAGACTGCCCTGCTCACACAGAAGCCATAAGGTTGCCTTGGAAGGGAAGATGGCGGCATCCATGCAGATGACAGCTCCCTCAACTCCGCCGTGCCTTTCTTAGAAAGCCGACGGCTTTGGGGCCTCGCCTGACGGTGCTCCTGGGCTCCTCCTGGAGCTGTGTTCAGGGGTCACTCCAAGGCAGTGCCTGGGGGACCAGTTGGTGCCAGGCAGAGAGCTCAGGCCTCCTGCATGCAAAGCATGCGCCCAGCCCTTTGAGCTCTCTCCCCGGTCCACAAAGTTTTCTTTTTAAATTAATTCTTCGTCTGTGGTCCTTTTCCCACAACATCAGATGGAATCTGGGCAGTCGGGCCTGCCTTGACCTAAGTGAACCTCGCTTATCTCCAATAATCCCTGCTTAGAAAAGGAACTTCTGGAATTTTGCCCAGGATTATCATAAGCTCAATGCTCCATTTTTCTCATGCTCATATTGAGGTACTTTTTGTTGGTTTTTGTTTTATGTTTTGGTTTGATTTGGGGACCACACCCAGCCGTGCTCAGGGGCTACTCCCAGCCAGCTCTGTGCTCAAGAGTCCCTGTGGCCCTGTGGCGGCCCAGGGGACCACGTGGGGCTGGGGATGGACCTGGGGCCTCCTGCGTGCAAAGCAGGCGCTCCGTCCCTTGAACTATCTCTCCAGTCTAGTGGAACTACTTAGGGGGTGGGGTGCGGGAGGAGTCCCTTCAAGTACCGCTCTCCTCCCTGGAAAGGCCCCTGACATAACCCATCTCTACTGGGGCATCGCAGGCGGCAGGCGGCGGGAGACCCTGTTCTTCCACTTCCACTCAGCATGATTGCTCTAATCCTCAGGTTTGAAAAGTCTCCTAAACAGAAATGTCAGCGTCCTCTAGCTCGCTCTGTCTTAACGAACATGTAGCTGCCCTTGATTTTTCTGTATCTTCTCTTGTTCAAAACAGGGTTCAGATAGAGTCTCTGTCTCCTGTAAGCCTCAGTGTTCCAGGGAGGTAGAACCCAGCCAGCGTCAGGATGGACGGATCCTATCCACCATCCAGACCCCAAAACTAGGGCTCCCTCTAAAGAGCCGGGTCAGGAAGGGGTCACACGCAGGCCTGCTCAGGGGGCCTGGGAGCCCTGCTCAGAGCTGCTCGCTCTCCCCTGCAGACATGCAGGTCTCCATCCAGGCACGGGGTCGAGCTCTGGAGTCAGCCAGGCCTGGATCGGGAATTCTGGATAACAATTCTTTCCTGTCAGAGCTGCTGGTAGGATTAAATGAGATCATGTTAAGCACAGGGTCTGGCACGTAGTAAGGACTAAACAATGGCCGCTGATACCGTTATCTTTTGCTTTTGCTGTTACCCAAAGAGCTCTGGTAAGTGCAAAACTCCCCAGTCCTGCAGAGTGGCCGCCCTGGACCTCTCTGAGCGCAGGAGGGTCTCCACAGCCCGCCCGGCCCAGAGATGCCCAAGCCAGAGCAGGCTGGACTCACCGTGCCTGGTGCCTCCGTTCCAGGAAGGGTCAGGCCGCTTCCATGTCCGTCCTCAATGATTCGGACAGTCGCCTCACCGCCGCACCTTCACTGAGTGCTGCAGCATCTCCTTTAGAGCTCTCCCCGGCTCTGGGGGGAGGATGCGGCCCTTCCGTTCACTTTTCCACGAGCAGAGAGAGGTGAACCCTGCTCTAGACCTGGCATGCCAGGACATAATAGAGAGATAGGACAGCAAGTAAGGTGGTTGGCCTGGGTTTGAACCCCTGCACCACTAGGGTGCTCTGAGCATTGCCAAAAGTGATCCCTGAGCACAGAGCCAGGAATAAGCTCTGAGCACAGCTAGAGCCCAAGAAATTAAAATAAAATAAGCCCTTGGTCTTGAGTCCTTAGGAAGCAGGGATGACGGTGGGATCAGATGATGGGATGGGGGTCATTCCACTGAAGGTAGCACTATGAAATTTGCCGGTGGGTCAGGGTTTTGAGGCTTTGGAGCAAAGCTAAGTTCAGCCAATTAAAATCGGAACTCCCGAGCAGGCTGCCCACCAGAGGCCTGGAGAGACAGCACGGAGGCTAATGTGCTTATCTGGCATGCAGCCAACCCCAGTTCCATCTCTGGTACCATCTGGTCCCCCTAGCACAGTGAGGAGCACAGAGCTGGGAGTAATCTCTAAGCACTGCCAGATGTGACCCAAGCCTCCTAGTCCCCCAAAAGAGACTGCCCATCAGAAGGGCCCCAGGGTGGGCAGAAATGGGCAGGTCTTAGTACCCATGTCCTTCTCCGTAGGGAGGTCCCTGCAGCTGGGAGCTGCCACCTGTGTCACCCTCTCAGCTGAATAGTGACAGGTGTGCTCAAGGGAGGTCCCCAATGTCCCCAGTCCCTGTAGCCTGAGTGACACACTACTCCAGCCCACTGAGGGCCCCAGATACTTAGAAATGGGAAGCAAAGGGGAGAGACCACAGTGCCCATCACTAGAGCTGATCTGGAAGCTTCCATGGGACTCCTCATCCTGCCTCTGTGCCACTCACACCAACTCCTCCCACCCCCAGCTATCACCCTGGCAGGACAGGTGACGCGACCCAAGCCCCTTTCCCAGCCTAGGGCCTGCTCTACTCTTGTCCACTGAGCTGATCACAAGCCCCTCGCCAAGTTTCTTCCTACACTAGCAACTCCCACATTAAGGCCCCACGGGGGCAGAGCTGCTGCATGGCTTCCAGGACCTGCTGTGAGCTCTGGCCTGCTCCAGGCCGCACGCTCAGGAGCCTTTCCCGTCCTTCCACCCCTAGGCTAGAGCAGCATCCCTGCTTCCAACATCAAGAAGCAGAGATAGGGGCTGGAGCGATAGCACAGCGGGTAGGGCGTTTGCCTTGCACGTGCCCGACCCGGGTTCAAATCCCAGCATCCCATATGGTCCCCTGAGCACGGCCAGGGGTGATTCCTGAGTGCAGAGCCAGGAGTGACCCCTGTGCATCGCCAGGTGTGACCCAAAAAGTAAAAAAAAAAAAAAGAAGAAGCAGAGATAGGGGCTGGAGTGATAGCACAGCGGGTAGGGCATTTGCCTTGCACGCGGCCGACCCGGATTCGATTCTCAGCATCCCATATGGTCTCCTGAGCACCGCCAAGGGTGATTCCTGAGTGTAAAGCCAGGAGTAACTCCTGTGCATTGCCGGGTGTGACCCAAAAAGCAAAAAAAAAAAAAAAAAAAAAAAAAAAAAAAGAAGCAGAGATAGTCAAGAGGGGTTTGGTCCCCACCACTGTGTAAGGTGTGCTGCGCCCCACGGGAGCCCCACTTAGTACAGAGCCAAGAGTGAGCCCTAAGCACAGCCAGGTGTGGCCAAAAGTAAGTAAATAAATAAATAATAAGGCCCAAGTGCCATTGGCTGTCCTGCCCTTTGGCAACAGAAGCAGAAGGTTGCCATTTCCCTTCTGCTTCTCATGGGATGTCCAACATGTTGCTGACACCTAAAACCTTGGTGTCTGATTGTTTCCCCTTAGATACTGGGGGGTTAAACCCAGGTTCTCATACACGCAAATTATCTGTTTTGCCAATGAGCTGTATCCCCTGCCTCTGGACCCCTTACATCTATCTTTACTGGTGTGGCAGACCAGTGTGAATCCTTTGCTCCCATCCCCAGGGTTGTCTGTCTTACAAAGGCCTTGGTGTGCAAACTGCATCTTCCCATCCTCCGGTCTGATGCCATCAGTGGTGTGGCAAACGTCAGGAGCAAGCGTCTACTACAGGAGGGCCAGGTAGAGTACAGATGGTGACAAGGAACAAGAGAATTGCACCGCGAACACGAGAGCCCAGGCCTGGGGTGAAAGCACAGGTGCATATTGTACTCTGTTCCTTGTGATCTTCTTTCCTCACGGGCAGAGAAAAGAACACGTTTAACCAAATCAATAGCCACATATCCTGTACCTGAAGCCAGAGGAAGCTGATCCGGCAAGCAAGGTCAGCATAAACAGCTTCATGGGTGGCTGTTCTTGGGCAGAGATTTTAGCTGTCTAGACGCACTCTTGAAGATATCTGGTTCTGTGCCAGGGCCAGACCGATCCACTTAGCAGAGATACGACGGAGCCCACCATGCCTGCATCTTGAGCTCCTTAGTGATGGTACTCACCACGTCCACTGCCCGCCTTCGGCCACAGCATTGCTTTTGATGTACTGACCCGAGTGCAGAGATGGGGTGGAGGGTCATGTGTGAGGAGTGAAGACACGAGAGCCATCTCAAAGGCTCCCACTTGGCTCTCTCCACTGTGGTAGCTCTTACCCCACAGGCCAGGCTCCCCTGTGAGGATGACTCCATGTGCCTAGTTTGCCAACACCAGTCATGCAGAGATCAGAAGGATGAGTGCATGCGGGTCCCCCTTGCCCCACTGGGAACTCTGCGCTGGACAGAACTCCATTAGTTACTGTCTGACCCTCCTCTGTAGATTCGTAACGACATTTCAGGTCTTTGGGTATCAAAATCAACCCATACTCTGGGTCCAGTTGTCCTAGAAATGTCTGGGGGTTTCTATGTCCCCCAATAAACACTGAGAAAAGGGTCATCCAGCCCTTGGAAGGTTCTGGCAAGCTCTTTATGGTTTATGGGTATGTGGTATAAGACAGGCCCTTCTCCTGGAGTTCTAGCCGTCTCTCCCAGCAATGAAGTTTTCCTTCTGCTCATGTAAACATCTAAGATCTCAATCAGGGCCAGAAACTGGGCATTTATTATGACATTTTGTTTTGGTTTAGGGACCACACCCAGCGGTGCTCAGGGGTTACTCCTGGCTCTGCACTCAGGGATCACTCCTGGCGGGCCTGGGGGACCATGCTGGGTTCATGCAAGATAAGACCCATACCAGCTGGATTATCGCTTTAGACCCTATTATGGCATTTTATTGGGAAAATCATCCTTAATTTCCTGCTTAAACATTCTTGCTTCCTTTTGCCCATCTATTACACCTATAGGGGTAACTTTCGAAAGGGGATGCACGGAGTTACACCATACCCAGTGTTCAGAGGCTATTCCTGGCTCTGTGCTCAGGAGTGACCCCTGGCAGTGCTTGGGGAACCATATGAGGTACTGGGATCAAACCCAGTCAGCTGCATGAAAGTCAAAACCTTACCCACTGTATTCTCTGCCCCCTCTGGGATACTCTCTCTTCTAAGCCTCTCCACAGCTCTCTACAGGTCAAGCTCTTTGACCTGCCATTCTAACTTTGCTGATTTTACAGTAGTTATGTATGACCCCCTGACTTTCTTTGGGGATAGATCACCCCCATTGCTACCAATAAACCAAGTTCTATGACAATCTCTTCTAGCATCCTATCTGGTTTGCAGACGCAAGAGCCTTTATTAAATTTGGTGGCATTGGGTGTCTTCTCACCAACATTCTGTGAATAAACTTGATGATATATACCTGACCTTCTCATGAACGAGCACCCTCTGGTGAGTCTTCTGACTTTGCATAATGGGTATCCATTCTATCTTGTCTACTTCCTTTTTGTGTGTTTGTTTTTGTTTGGGGGTCACAGCCTGCAGTGCTCAGAGCTTACTCATGGCTTTGTGCTCGGGCATCACTCTTAGGGTGCCAGGGATCAAACCCAGGTGAATAATCCTAACACCTAGGAGAGATAAAGTCATGAAATTTGCTTATAAATGTATAGACATGGAGAGTATCATGCTAAGTGAAATGAGTCAGAAAGTGAGGGACAGACAGAAGGACTGCACTCATTTGTGGAGTATAGAATAATATCACATGAGGATGACACCCTAGGACAGTAGATACAAGGGCCAGGAGGATTGCCCCATAGCTGGAAACCTGCTTCATGAGCGGAGGGGAGAAGGCAGATGGAATAGAGAAGGGATCACTAAGAAAAGGATGGCTGGAGGAACCAGTCGGGATGGGAGATGCATGCCGAAAGTAGATAATGGACCAAACATGACGACCTCTCAGTGTCTGTGTTGCAAGCCATAATGCCCAAAAGTAGAGAGAGAGTATGGGGAATACTGTCTGCCACGGAGGCAGGAGGAGGAAAAGGGAGGGTATACCTGGGATATTGGTGGTGGGGAATGTGCACTGGTAGAAGGATGTGTGTTTGATCATTGTGTGATTGTAACCCAAACATGAAAACTTGTAACTATCTCACAGTGATTCAATAAAATTAAAAATTAAATAAAAAATAACCCTAACACCTGTACTATCTCTCTAGCCCCTCTGGCTCATCTGCTTCTCTGACTCTTTTTTATTTTTTAAGCTTTGGATTTGGGGGGTCAAGCCAGCATTGCTCAGGGGCTATCACTGGCTTGGTGCTCTGGGGTCACTCCTGGCAGTGCTCGGAGAACCGCGTGATGGCAAGGGTTAGACCGGGCCTCCTGCATACGGAGCCTGTGTCAGAGAGCCTGTGCCGAGCTCTCTCTGGACCACCCCTAAGTGACATACCTCGTGTACCCTGCTTTCTCCCATCTGCCATGGCGACTCAGGAATTTCCACTTTACTTGCTGTGGGTCCTCATTTTCCACAGGTTTCTAGGAGCCTCCCAGGCAACGGGTCTGCTCTGCCCCTTGGGAGAGTTAAAGCCCATATCCCCGAGTAAATAAACTCTCTTATCCAGGCATCTGTTCCAAACCCCTTGATCTAACCCCTTAAATACAGTCCGCTGCACGTAGATGCTGCACAATTCTTGCAGTTCCTCTTGGGGTGTGGTCCCTTTCCTCCCATACGGCCTGGGGCCGGGTCAGGGTGCAACTCAGTCCCAGTGTCAGCCTGGCAACCAAGGAAGGAGGTGTGCAGGCCCCCTCTGAAGGAGGCCTCTGGTTGCCTGGTAGGGGAGAAGGTGCTATCGCGTCTTCCTGCGAGAGCGAGTGCTATCTCTTGTTAGCAGAGGTGGGTCACCTCTGCCGGCTCCGATAAAGCAGTCTGGCTCCGATAACGTGAGCCCAGACACACAGGTATCCTCGTCCTACAGCAGATCTTGGGTTCTTCCAGTCAGCACCCCTGGTCTTGGCCCCGCAGGGCTGCCTCCACTGAGCATCCAATCCCCTTTGGAATTCCATCCCAGTCTTCCCCCCAGGATACCACCGCCCCTGGCAGGGAGCACTGGCATGATCCAGGGTGGCCAGTAAAAATGAAGTATGAGGAGCAATTGACAGAGGGACTTCCTGACTTCCTTTTTGTTCACTTCAAGAAGGTTGGTTTGGGGACCCCAAAGTGAAGTGACTTTGGTTGAGAGCATGGTTTGTATGAAGATGGTCGAGGTTCAAGGCCCACCACTCCCTGAGCACCACCAGGAGCAACCCAAACATCTTGCTGGGAACAGCCCCTTAGCACCACTGGCCGATCAAAAGACAAAAACAGGGCCAGAGCCAGAGAGATAGAACAGGAATCAGGCTAAGGCACTCGCTTTGCAGGTGGCTGACCCTGGGTGCGTCCCTGGCACTGCGAATGAACCCTTGAACCTCCCCCGAGTGAATTCCTGAGCACAGAGCCAGAAGGAAGTCCTAGTACTGCCAGGTATAGCCCCCACACAAGCAACAAGGAGAGGGTAGATTTCCCCGTGGTGGGGGGGAGGGCAGCCAAATAAGCCTGGAACCATTGCTTCTTACTTTCAAATCCTCATTTTGATCCTAAGCTTTTTCTGCTCTCCCGGTGCGGCGGGTAGAGGCTTATTGGTAAGCTTCCCCCAAAGTCCCTTCACTCTCAGTTTTTCTTTGTTACTTATTTTGCTTCAATTTCTGGGGTCACACCCGGAGGTTCTGGGGGCTACTCCTGGCTCCGAGCTCAGGAGCTGCTTCTGCTTGTGCTGGAAGAACCGTGTGATGCTGGGACCAAACGGGCACTGCAGGCAGAGCCCGTGTGCCAGCCAGCCCCGGTGTGGGTTTGGGTTTTTGATGCTCCCTCTGTGGGGATCAGAGAGATAGTACAAACCTGGGGTGGATCCCTGGGACCCCCTAGGGCCCCCTCAGCCCTGCCAGGAGTGACCCCTGAGTGCAGAGCCAGGAATAAGCCCTGAGCACAGCTGGATGTGGCTCAAAAACCAAAAGATAAAATAAATACATGAATAAAGGATCTCTCTGCAAGGTCGAGGTAACATGACTGAATACAGTCCATTAGTTCCATTGTCCTTAAATCCAGGGCCAGGGGTGCTCTGGGACAAAGGGGCCATTGGGAGAGTCCACATGGGGTAGAAATGCCCTTTCCTTCCCCGTGTCCATTGCTGACTGAGTGCTCCCTGGGGACAGCATGGCTACCCCATGTGACACAGTTCAAGGGGCTCCTCTGGGACCACACAATGCAGAGAGAGAAAGAGAGAGAGAGAGAGAGAGAGAGAGAGAGAGAGAGAGAGAGAGAGAGAGAGAGAGAGAGATCATTGAAATCTTTTTTGTTTTTTGTTTTTTTTGCTTTTTGGGTCACACCCGGCAACGCACAGGGGTCATTCCTGGCTCATGCACTCAGGAATTACCCCTGGCGGTGCTCAGGGGACCATATGGGATGCTGGGATTCGAACCCTGGTCGGCCGAGTGCAAGGCAAACGCCCTACCCGCTGTGCCATCACTCCAGCCCCCATTGAAATCTTTTTGTTTTCATTTTTACTTTTGTCTGGGGGTGATCAGGAGCAGCTTCTGGTCAGGTTCCCAGGTTCGCTCTTTTTTTGGGAGGGGAGAGGGCACTATATGGGATGCCAGGGATTGAACTCGGGTCGGCCGTGTGCAAGGCAAATGCCCTACCTGCTGTGCTATCGCTCTGGTCCCGTCAGGTTCATTCTTGATGGTGCTCAGGGAATTACCCAGCAGTGGGGATGAACCCAGGGGCTCCAGCATGCGAAGCCAGCATTCAGACTGTGGAGCTGTGCCCCTGGACCAAGTGTTGGTCTAGGTTTTTGTTTGTCTGTTTTGTTTGGGTGGGTGGCCACACCCAGCAGTTCTCAGGGCTAACTCCCAGCTCTGCGCTGAAAGATCACTCCTGGCAGGGCTCAGAGGACCATGTGTGGTGCCAAGGGGGATCAAACCCAGGTTGTGTGCATGTGACAGATCATGTGGTCAGAGAAGGGCCCTATGCCGCTGTGAGCTCTGTCCTCAGGAGAAGAGCCTGTGGAGACGGCCTGGCAGTAAAGCCTCTCCAAGCCCAGGTGCTGGGAGAGAGGCCTGTGAGAATCCTTAGCCCCTCCCTCCAGAGGCGTCAGGGACTGCCAGCACTCTCCTGTACAGTCCGTCCTGCTTGTGGTACTGTTAGACAGTCCTAGGAACGTGATACGAGCTACACAACACGTCGTGTTCAAAGGCAGAGTGGGAAGGTATAATTGGTGGGATTGGTGTTCAAGTCATCATCATCATCATCATCATCATCATCATCATCATCATCATCATACTGATCATCGATTTTCTCGAGCAGTCTCAGTAACGTCTCCATTCGTCCTAGCCCTGAGATTTTGGAAGCCTATCTTTACTCATCCTTCCCAATGGTGCCGCATTGGAGGCTCTTTCAGGGTCAGGGGAATGAGACCCATCATTGTTACTGGTTTTGGTATATAAATACACCACGAAGAGCTTGCCAGGCTCTGCCGTGAGGGCAGGAAACTCTCAGTAGCTTGCCAGGTTCTCCAAGAGGGAGAACTAGGCTATAAGATGTCTTCCGGGAGCTTGGTTTTATAGTCTCTGGATGTTGTCCATTGATGGGATTACACGGCACTGGGGGCAGTTTCTGGGTGTGACCAGCTAGCTACTGGAAAGTAGGGGATCTGGGTGGAAGAGGCCCAGTCCCCATTCGAGCAGACTCGGAGATCTCAGCCCCGAGTCCTGCACACCTGGGTTCCTCTGCCGGTTCCTTCATGCATGAGGCTCGTCTGAACATGTGGAATAGTAAATATAATCAAATATTGTGAACAACTTAATAAAAATAAAATTTTAAAAAAAAATGTAAAAGGCAGAGCTCAACAGTGCATGTCCAGGGTGGATGCGAACACAAACTGGCTCCAAAGTCCACATTCTTTACCTCCCCCAGAGACCCTGTGAAGCGGGGAAGAAGAGGTTCAAGGGCTCCCATACACACACTTTCCCTTGAGTTCACTGTCAGGGCTCAAAAACTGGGGTGATAAAGAGTTCGGGTGCCCACGGAATAGAGAGGCGAGGCTGACGGTGCTAAGCCCTCCCGAGGCCACAACGCAACAGCCTCTCAGACGCCCCCTCACCTAGAAAGCAGGGGGGGAACTTGATCTGCCAGCCCTCACTTTGGGGTTTCCTGGCCCTGATTTCCCTGGAGCCCGGGTGGAAGGGGATGCTCTAGCTCTGCCTGCCACCGCCTCAGCTCAAAGCTCCATCTAACCAGCTCTCCTCAGCTCTGCGAGGAGCTCTCTCATGCCTCCCTCTGGGGACAGACGCCGTTTTTCTCCGGAGACAGGCTTGGGTTACCTTTCCCACAAGGCTCTTCCCTTGGCAAATGGTTTCAAGAAGCAGAAAAGGAAGGGCCTGTCTGCCAAGACTGGTCCCCATTCTGTAAGCCAGAAGTCACAGGCTCAGAGAGAAGGGAGTGGCCCGAGGCCTCCCCACAGCAGAGGGGTGAGTTAGCACTAACCCAACCCTTCACACCTCAGCTTCATTCCTCACTGCCCTCTCTGGAGCCATCCATTTGGAGAAAGTAAACCCACGATTCCTACTTCAACTCAGTTTCACAGGAAGTTCTTCAGATGTTTTGGCCAAGCTTATTTTTCTGGTGTCAAAATAATACGAAGAAAGACACAGACAAGAGGGGCTGGAGCAATAGCACAGAGGGTAGGGCGTTTGCCTTGCACGCGGCTGACCCAGGTTCAATTCCCAGCATTCCATATGGTCCCCTCAGCACCACCAGGAGTAATTCCTGAGTGCATGAGCCAGGAGTAAGCCCTGTGCAACGCTGGGTGTGACCAAAAAAGGAAAAAAAAAAAATAAGACATGGACAAGAGCATAAAAGGTGAGCGGATAGGGGCTGGAGCAATAGGACAGCAGGAAAAGCATTTGCCTTGCACACAGCCAACCAGGTTCAATTCCCAGCATCCCATACAGTTCCCTGAGCCCACGAGGGTGATCCTTAAATGCAGAGCTGAGAGTAAGCCCTGAGCAAGCACCAAAAAATCGGGGAAAAAAAGAGATGGCCAGATACTCGAAAGCAGTGTTTCTCAACCGCAAGCTACATGACCCTCGGGACACCCCTAGATATTCCAAGTTGGCCGTAGGTGAAAATTGCGTCAGTGAGTGAACAACCTGAGACTTAGCTTCGCAGCTGGTAGGCCGGGCCATCACAGGCAGGAAATTAGTCCAGAAATAGGCCATGGCCAGAAAAGGTTGAGAAACATGGGTTTAGGGTTCTCTTCCAGGTTTTCTTCCCATTTTACTTCTCTTGAGATATTTTACAATTCTCCCAGTTGTGGGGAAATGATAGTACGACAGGTTGTTCTGTTTCATGTGAAAGCAAGTGAGTTGTGTCCATGGATGGACTGATTGTACAGATATTTAAAAAGCAGCCTTTTAAAGGATATATGTGAAGTTTTTAAAATAATTTCCCTATCACTAAGCGGTGATATGTTACTGGTCCCCTTGATGCGTTAAATAGCACATGTTGGGTACATATTTGTAAGGGACTGAGAAATTCATTCTCGCTGAGTGAGTTTGGCCCAGTACCAGACCTCACTGCCTGCCTGAGCTGTGTTTGTCTGGGGATTCGAGAAGCAAGGTTTGGTGTTACCAAAACTCTTTTTTTTTTCCCCTGGGTTTTTCATTTGTTTGATGGTGATTTTTGTTGTTTGGGGGAGGGCGGTGGGATGCACCCTGCAGAGCTCAGAGATTAGCGCCAATTACTCAGGGAATCTCTCCTGAAGGTGTTCTATGGACCCTGGTGCTGGAGTTCAAACCCAGGCCTCCTGCTCATCAGAAATGTGTTCAGTCCGTTGACCCGTCTGTCTCTCCTGTCCCAGTTCAGGCCCGTAAGGGGACAGGCTCCCTCGCTCGCTGATGGCTTGCTCGCTTGCCTGCTCTCTTTCTTCCCTTCTTTCTTTTTTTTTTTTGTTCTTTCTTTCATTTGTTCTTTCTTTCTCCCTCTCTTTCCTTCTTCCTTTATTTTTTCTTTATTTATTTTCATTTTGGTCACCTTAAGTGTGACCAGGACCCCCCAGGAACTATTCCTGATGGCACTTGGGGGACCACATAGTACCAGGGCTCAAACCCAGGGCTCTTTCATGCGCGCTGACCTTGGAGCTCTCTCCCCAGGGCCCCTTTATTTTTATTACAAATTTCAATCTTTTTAGCATTTGTCCTGGTCTGAGTCCGAAGGGGGGCGGCGAGCACACGTCTCCCCGTGTCCCTTGGTGGGGAGGCATATGTGCTGGCCAAGGCCACACTGGAGCCATTTATTGACACTGTCACCTCCTGTGTTTACTCTCGCAGCGGCGATAGACTGGAACCCAGCAGGATGGGAAGGGGCAGGAGGTTCGGGCTCCTTGGACACATGGATTCTGATAACAGGAAGGGCTGCTGGAGGCTCCGGTCCTGATAACCACGAAGGCTGTGTGACATCGACCGTCCGGGAACAGGGACAGCACACGGGGCGACACAGACGAGGCTGAGGATGATGCTGTGAGACCTGCGGGTCCCCCGCAGGGACCCAGCCTGAGTGGAGCCCCTGCACAGGAAGGAAGTCGTCCTGGAAGCCAAAGTTCAGGATGGTTCGTCAGAGCTGAGGTCTGCAGACCCCTTTGATCTCCAACTGTTCCTGGTTAAAAATACTCAAAGCGTGCTGTTTCCACACACATGCGTCTCGTTTCTAACGTTTCCCTTCATTTCCTCCATAGTAAAGCCCCATGTCATAAAGCCTAATGACTTTTTTTGTTCAAAAAGTGCAGATAAAAAGAAGTTCTTCCTGCAGCCCATCCTGTATCCACCCTCACTTTGGTGTTTTGTGGGAAGGAATCTTCAGCTGTGCTGAGGGTCACCAGGGCTATACCCTGCAGGGTGGGGGATTCGGCTCAGAGTCCCGGGATGCCTCCACCCCCTTGAGCTATCTCCCCAGCCCTGCGCCGACTTTGGGTACTACACTGCACTGAACAAACCCACCCTCTTAGGCCAGGAGAGAGTGGAGTTGGTGGGTAGCTGGCAGGCTGGCTCTACCACTGATGGCTCTAGACAAGTGTGCCTTCTCCCTGGACGTGAGTTCCTCTCTCCACTGAAAATAGGCTTTAGGGGCTGGAGTGATAGTACAGCGGGTAGGGCCTTTGTCTTGCACACAGCCAAACCAGGTTCAATCCCCGGCATCCCATGTGGTTCCCCAAGGACTGCCAGGAGTAATTCCTGAGAGCAGAGCCAGGAGTAACTCCTAAGCATCGCTGGGTGTAACACACACACACACACACACACACACACACACAGACACACACACACACACACACACACAGAATACAGTAGGTAGGGAGCTGGCTTGCAAAGGGCCAACCCAAGTTTGATCCCTGGCACTACACATGGTTCCCCAAGCCCCACCAGGAGTGCTCTCTGAGCACAGAGCCAGGAGTAAGCGCTGACCACCACTGGGTGTACCCTCCCCAGTCCGGAAAATTAATTAATTAATTAATTAAAATTAAATTGATGCTATAGTAGCTCTCCTGGTCACTCCCTCCAGTTCTAGCATAAACAGGAGCTTAAGGGGAAAGAGCAAAGTGCTATAATTATCAGCAGTGGGGTGCTATTTCTAGGAGCCTGAAATGCTGGTGCTTTTTGTTTTTGTTGTTTTAACAGTAGACAAAGCCTTTCAAGCCAGATTGAAAGCTCAGGTCTAAACAAAGAACACTCCCAAGAGGGTAACATCTGGAGGGTAGAGAGACTCCAATGGAAAGTCACACTGCATTAACTTAATGAGCGCCTCTTCCAACAGAGCTTCACATGGAGAGAGTGGAAGTCAGAGTGAGGACAAAGGGTGCAGTCAGGACCCCAAATAAACGTCACCCATTTCTCTTCTTTGCCCCCCAGCAATAGCCAAACTTCCATAGTGATATTACTGCTAAAAGTCAGGGCACCAATACTATTGCTTATCCTGAACATGGAGGCGGTTAGGACCCTAAGTACTTTATATATACCACTGCCTTTTGTTGTTCTGTTTTGTTTCCTTTAATACTATGAGAATAAAGCACAAGCATCTCACCTTACCTATGAGGTCCCTGAGACACTAAAGTTGATCAGGCCGAAGAGATTGTTCAATGGGTGAGCATATGGTTTGCATGCAGAAGGTTCATGTTTGGTCCCAGGTATGATATAGTTCCCTGAGTACTGCCGGAAATGACTCCTGAGTATCAACCAGGAGTAGCCTGTGAGCACTGCT
The DNA here is from genome assembly GCF_027595985.1 of Sorex araneus. Lineage (NCBI taxonomy): Eukaryota > Metazoa > Chordata > Mammalia > Eulipotyphla > Soricidae > Sorex > Sorex araneus. The sequence goes on from NC_073306.1 coordinate 34,137,164, forward strand.
GGGTATAAATCTTAAAAAACAAAGAAGGGGCCAGAGCAATACTACAGGACAGCAGATAGGGTGCTTGCCTTGCACACAACCAACCCAGGTTTGATCCCTGGCATCCCATATGGTCCCCTGAGCATCGCCAGGGATAATTCCTGAGTGCAGAGTCAGGAGTAGCCCCTGAGCATCAGCCAGTGTGGCTCCCCATCAAAAGAAAAGGCAGAAGGACTGGAAAGAGAATATAGATACTTGCCTTGTCAGCTGCCCACCCTGGCACCACATATAGTCCCCTAAGCACGGCCAGGTGTACCCCCGCCTCCCAAAAAAGAGTTGATCAAAATCTCCAGGTTGGGCTGGAGCAATAGTTCAGCACGTAGAGCATTTGCCTTGCACACAGTCAACTCAGGATCAATCCTACGCAGCCCATAAGACCTTCCTGGCACCACCTGGAGTAATTCCTGAGTGCGGAGCCAGGGGTTACTGCTGAATATCGCCAAGTGTGTTGCAAAAAAAAAAAAAAATCTCCAGGCTGCTCATTGGCAAAGCCAAACTTCACAGTTGGGCCCTCTGGGCCCCGAGTCCACCAACACCGCGCTCAGCAGTCACTGACCCGGCCAGGGCATGGACGCCTTCCTCCTGGAGCACCCCAGTCTCTGTGAGACAAGGGCCAAGGGCCTCTGTCAGTCCCTCCTATTTATTCACTTATTTTGGTTTCAGGATCTCACCTGTGATGCTTTGGGACTACTCCTGGCTCAGTGCTCCGAGATCACCCCCTGCAGTGCTCAAGGGACTATGTTGTAGTAGGGATCAAACCTGGGGCTTTCCATGCATACAGCCCTTTGAAGAATATCTCCCCAGCCTCAGTCTCCATTTAGACTCCCTGAGAGGTGGCAAGGGTGGAACCACCAACCAGCTGTGGGTGGAACCAAGGAAGTCCCCAATGCCCCAAGTCAGACACAGCTGAGGAAGCTGAGATCGACACAGCCTCTGTGGCAGCTTTGGAGGCTCTTTCAGGCTTGAGGTCAGCGTCACCTCACCACCCGAGCCCCCGGAGGTGATGTGCCCTGCCGGGACCCTCGGAGGGTGAGAACCCAGCCCCTTCGAGGCACTCATCAAGAGGGCGAGGGACTCTGCCTCTGAACCCCAGCCCTGCCAGCAATGGCGATCAATACTTTCCTAGCGAGCAGCTTATCTCCTGGGGTCCTCGTTTCCTGTCGCCTGCTTCAAGGTGCCTTTGTGGCTCATCCATTCATTCTTTGACCTAGATACTAGACTGAACCGTGTGAAATTTGCTGAGACTTACTTTCTCCTTTCTTCCTTTTTATCCAATCCACTACTGCACCAATTTTCTAAGGTGCAAGCCTAGTGTTTTGGGGGTGCTGTACTAGTGAGCTTCTCCATAGAAACCGAAAGAGAACCGGTCAATGTTATTTATCCCAGATAGGTAGACAGGCAAGGAGACAGACAGATATAAAAGGTCTCTACAGGGTCAGAAGGATAGCTCGGCGGGCCTGCAGCTCTAACAAGTCTAGGTTCTATCCCCAGCATCACTCGATTCTCTGAGCATTGCTAAGAGTGACCCACAAGCACAGTGCTAAGGGTAGCACCAAGTTGCACTGGGCATAAAATCCCCCACCCCCACCCAAAAAATAATTGAGGAGGCAGGGTTTGTTTTTTTTTTTCGGAGTTTTAAGATATACCCAGCTGTGCTCATGGCTTATTCCTCTCTCTGTGTTCAGGGATCACTTAGTGCTGAGTGCATGTGGTGCTGAGAATTGAACCCAGATGAGTCGTGTGCAAAACAATCATCTGACTCGCTGTACCATTGCTCCAGCCCCTGGTTATGTCTGAATTTTGCAGAAAACTCAGTCCTGAGAATTCTTTTTTTTTTTTTTTTGGCTTTTGGGGTCACACCCGGTGATGCACAGGGGTTACTCCTGGCTTTGCACCCAAGAATTACTCCTGGCGGAGCTCAGGGAACCATATGGGATGCTGAAAATTGAACCCAGGTCAACCACATGCAAGACAAACGCCCACCCACTCCAGCCCAAGTCCTGAGAATTCTTCAGGAAGCACCAATCTCTGCTCTGAAGGCTTTCAGTCCCTTGCATGAGCAGCCCCCAACATACACACACTGTGAAGATCCAGACCAGCTTCTCCGGACAGCTGGGCACTGGGATCCAGCCACGTTGACAGAAAGTGAGTGTTCCAAGTGCCGGCTGAGTGAAGGGTGCCTAGGGATACAATTGACAAGGCATGGCGCCTGGTGGAGCTTCCATTCTAATTAGAGTCAATAACGAGCTTACTAGGGCCAGAGAAAGAGTACAGTAGGGGAGGCATGCAGTGGACCTGGGTTTAACCCCCGGCACTCCATGTACTCCCCTAAGTCTACCAGGAATTATCCCTGAGTGCAGATTGATAGATCGCTGACCTCAGCCAGCGCAGACAGAGGGACAGAGACAAGTAAAGGACGACATAGGAGAACTTTATTGGGGTGCTCTCTCAGGAGGACCCTACCAGCCTGGACCAAGCAAACTAAGCCTTGAGTACTGCAGAGTATGAGTCCTGTCCCTCCTGCCAAAATCCCCTTATACGTCAGTTTTGACTATATTGAGAGGAAGAGCACTGTAGGCTGGAGGAGCAGGCTAAGAGAAGTCCCGGTGCTAGAGGCATGCCCTGCGGGGAGAAGGCTGGATTCAAGCCTGAGCCCAGCGGGGTGAGGCATCAGCCGTGCCAGTCTTGAGCCACCAGCGTGAGAATCCTGGGCCCTGGGGGAGCAGTGCAGGCTTTGGGGCGCATACTGGTTCTATTCCTGGCACCCCAAGCACTGCCAAGGCAGCCCGAACCCTGAGCAGCACCACATCCTCATGCCTGAGCACTGAACTGCCAGCCTGCTCAGTTATGAGTCACAGGGAGTGGCCCCAGGGGCCCTGAGCCCAGCTTATGAGCTCTGTCAACCCCCCAAAATAGAATCTTTACACCAACGGGGACACGTGCATGGCGGGGAGTGGACAAAGGAAAGGACTTCGAGGGGGTCTGGGAGGGCTGGGCGCCACTGTCAGGGGGTGGCCCAGGTCAGCGGTCGCAGGTGGGCAGGAGGGCAGGTGGCCGAAGGCAGCACCAGCCTCTCCCTCAGTGGCCCGGGACCTGCACTCTGGGCCCTTCCCCTCCTGGCCACTCGGACCCTGTATCCTAAATTCCACTTCCTTCTCCAACAGGGATCTGGGGGGCTGGCGGACCCTCCCCCACTCTCCCAGCCTGGAGGCCGAACAGCACCTGCTCGTACCCCTGAGAGAGGCCGCAGGACCCTGAGTTGGCCACACAGAGGAGGGGGTGTCCGCAGGCTGCCCCCACCAGCATCCCCGCCCTGACCCTGCTGCCCAGGCCAGCTCTGTCCCAGGCTTTGTTCCGAGTCTCCAAGGCCCCTCTTCCTGCTAAACAAAGCCCCCCGCCCCCGCCTGCCGCCCCACAGGCACCTGGGGCTCTGGGCCTGGGAATCAAAGCCTGTTTTGCACAGGAGGCCCGTGTTTGGAGAAACACCCATCCCCTGCGGCCCAGCCCTTCAAAGGGGCCGCATTGTTCTGCACTGAGAAGGCGCCTCCTGACGCGAGGGCAGGGCCCAGGCTGACGCTGGTGGACCTCTGATCTCTGGCCAGGCCCCCCACGCCACTGGGGGGCGGGGGGATGCAGGGGCCAAGCCAGGAGCGATCTGTCCTCGTGGCATTGTGGCCCTTTTCCGTCTTTTGCCCACCTGAGCCCCCATTTCTTGAGTCCTCGCTGCAGCTGGGACCTGGTGACCCAGACTTCCAACAGCCCAGGTGGCCACAAGGCCAGGCAGACCAAAGGGCGTGGCAGAGCAAGTATGCACCAGAGACCACGGGAGAGAAGCACTGGGTGTCACCGTCGTAAGACTGAGGCCAGCGGCAGGTGTCACAGGACCCAGAGCCCCGATGGGACTAGGGAGAAGACAGAACTGGACACCCAGGAAATGATGAGCCCCAACCCAAACTCAGGCTGCGGGCATCCAGTCCAGAAGAAAGGAAAGGGGTGGGAGGGGAGAGGAGGGCAGCAATGGGAAGGGAAGGGAAGGGAAGGGAGGGCTGGAGAGGCTGTGGCCTTAGGGTCCAGGCACCACACACGGTCTCCGAGCCCTGCCAGGAGTGCAGAGCCAAGCCCCAAGATTCCCCCAGAAAAAGAGGAAGGGAAGGGAAAGGAGGGAAGACAGGGAGGAAAGGGAAGTAGGGGGAAGGGATGGATGAAAGGGAAGGGAGAGGAAAAAAAACAGGGAGGAAAGGGAAGGGAGAGAGAAGGGAACAGGACAGAGGGAAAGAAAAGAAAAGAAGTATCTAGGAGCTGGAGCAGTAGTAGAGCAGGTAGGGCACTTGCCTTGCATGCAGCCGACCCGTCTACTATGGTTCAATCCCCCCCTCCCCAGACACCACATATGGTCCCCGGAGCACTGCCAGGAGTGATTCCTGAGCATAGAGCCAAGACTCAGTCCTGAGTACAGCCAGTGTGGCTCCAAGAAAAAAAAAAAAAAAAAGTATTTCACTTTGGCTTTTCCTCCGGTGCTGCTTCAGAGGGGAGAGGTAATCTTTATTTTAGGTTGATCAATTTCCTTCATAGATGTTGTTGTTGTTTTTGGACCTGGGGACCCTGAAAGCAAAGCATGTGCCCCAGCCCTTTCCTTTGCACATCTCCCAGCCCATAAACACGGGAGCGCACGCGTGCGCCTGGTGCCAGGGATCAGACCCAGGGCATCAACACAAAAGGCAAGAGCTCTGCTGCGGACCCCATCCAGGCCCCACCCTAGATTACTGAGCTCCCACAACTGGCAGAGGGAATCCCCCTCTGGCACCCGTAGCCCTCTCCTGCTTCCTGCTTTCCTTCTGCCCCCATACTCAGCCCCAAGATGGTGCTGGGACCTCTAGGCCTGAGTCCTGGGCTCAGGCACTCAGGTCAGTTTGTTTGTTTTTTCTTAAATAAATGTAAATTTTATTTGAAAATTTGTGATTAGGCTCTTTCTCCACACCCCAAGGGACCTAGCCCTGGCAGCTGACCTCCACTACCCAACTCCCACCACACTCCAGGCCACTTTCTAGACTGCGCGGCCACAAAGTGGCTACGTGACACATTATAAGACACTTCCTACCCATTTTCCATAATTACCACACCATATTTGATGGAGTTCAGATAGTAGGCAACAAATCACAGAAAGTAATATATGTATATATATACATATCCCTCTCAGAGAGCCCGGCAAGCTACCGAGAGTATCCTGCCCACACAGGCAGAGCCTGGCAAGCTACCCCGTGGCACATTTGATATGCCAAAAATAGTAACATAGGTCCCATTCCCCTGACCCTGAAAGAGCTTCCAGTCGTAGGGAATGACAAGTAAGGAGAGGCTGCTAAAATCTCAGGTCTGGGAGGAATAGAGACGTTACTGGTGCCTGCTCGAGTAAATCAATGAACTATGGGATGACAGTGATACAGTGATTATTTTTGTTTTTACTAAATGTAATATATTCTTTTTTTGGGGGGTCACGCCCAGTAATGCTCAGGGGTTACTCCTGGCTCTACACTCAGGAATTACTCCTGGCGGTGCTCAGGGGACCATATGGGATGCCAGGGATTGAACCTGGGTCAGCCGTGTGCAAGGGAAACACCCTACCCTCTGTACTGTCGCTCCAGCCCCAAAATTTAATATATTCTTGCAGCAAATTTCCTGTGACATTTTAATTGTACTTCATACTTTTGGTCTTATTTTTATGCACCTCACATTTCTCTACTCTGTGAGGATCTGACACAATTTCCATGTATTTCTCTTACCTAATTTTATAGTTTAAATACTTTTAAATACACAAATTAGAGGGTAAATCCAAGGCCATTGACTACGGTGAATATGAATATCAGTGGAGTGTCAGATTGGCAGATTCCCGCTTGTGGTACTTCCTGTCTATTGGACCATCTAATTTTATGCAGGTAAGTTCTGTGTCTCTGGGGACACATCGGGACTCAAAACCCAACCCCCGTCCTCTGTTCCACTCCTGATACTGGGGCCCCCAGGTCCGTTAGCCCACAGTGTCCCCAACTCCAATACCAAGTTCACAGCCTGTGCCAGGGATTCTGAGCAGGGGCTCTGTGGACAGACTTGGGGTTCATTGGATGCCCTTCACAAGCACCTGAAGCAAACCACTCCCCCATGCTGAGCCCCCTTTCCATCGAACAGGGCTGTTGGGAGGAATAAGAATAAGACAGATTGGGGCTGGATCGATAGCACAGCGGGTAGGGCGTTTGCCTCACACACACGGCTGACCCGGTTCAATTCCCAGCATCCCATATGGTCCCCTGAGCACTGCTAGGAGTAATTCCTGAGCGCAGAGCCAGGAGTAACCCCTGAGCACCACTGGGTGGGACCCAAAAAGCAAAAGAAAAAAAATAAAAATAAGGCAGGCAATGCAGCCAAAGTCCTTAGCACATAATATCAAATGCTTCTGTATTTTGCCGAGTATTCTCCGGGTCCTACTTTCACAGGGTGGGGGGACACTGGAAGGAGGGGTCTGGGCAGGTGTGGATCCACCTCTGTGTACAGCTGCTTTTCTCGAGACAACAGCAGCAAAGTCTTCCTGGATCTCAAGGAAAAGCCTTGGGGCGGGGGGGGGGGGGGGAGCACGAAAAACACGCCCTGCTTGGCTCCAGCCCGGGAGTCTCCCGTGGCACCTGCTTGGCCTTTTGGTGGGTCAGGATGTTGCCTTCCTGGTCATCTTCATCAGGCATTTAATAATCAGAGAAATCTCTTCCACCAGACATTCTGGAACCTTCCTCAAGACTGTTGGCGCAGGGAGGATGGCAACGTAGAAACTGAGGGGACACTTTGAACAAGGCACCTGATTTCTGAGACTTGACTGGGACATGGGAAAGCCCAGAGGTGAAGGATTTCAACCCCAAGGGCCCAAGTGACAGTGTAGTGGTGTGTAGAGCGCTTGGCTTGCACACATCCCATATGGTCCCCTACATACTTTATCACCAGGTGTGGCAAGGAAGGGAGGAAGGTAGGAAGGAAGAGAGGAAGGAAGAAAGGCAGGCTGGCAGGAAGGAAGGAAGCAAGCAGGCAAGGAAGCTAGGAAGCCAGGAAGCAAGGAAGCAAGGCAGGAAGGGAGGGAGGCCAGCCACACAATAGTAAGATTAAGATATTAACATATTTGGGGGCTGGAGCAATAGCACAGCAGGTAGGGCGTTTGCCTTGCACGCGGCCAGCCCGGGTTCGATTCCCAGCATCCTATATAGTCCCCTGAGCAGTGCCAGGGGTAATTCCTGAGTGCAGAGCAGGAGTAACCCCTGTACATCACCAGGTGTGACCCAAAAAGAAAAAAAAAAGATATTAAGATATTTCTTTTGTGGGCTGGAGAAATAATACAAGGTGCTTGCCTTGCACATGGCCAACCTAGGTTCAATCCCCGGCATCTCATATGGTCCCCTGAGCATTACCATCACTGGGGTGATTCCTGAGTAAGCCAGGAGTAACCCCTGAGCATAGTAGATGTGGCCCAACCACCCTTGCCCACCCCACCCCCCACCACCAAAAGGTATTTCTTTTGTAATAACTGCCAGACACTAAATTGCACAAGGGACCTCACCCATGCTCCATCAAACGCTGCTGTGGTGTGTGATACATTACAGGTGGTCAACAAATTCTGGTTCCCTTTGGAACCAGTAAGGGTTTTGAGTCCCTTTAAGCTCTGTCAATGAATGGGCAGACCAGTGCCTGTGACTCCTTCTCTGTAAACGGAGGTTAAAAATATCTTCCTTATATTAGTAATAAAAGCTTGCCTCTGCTGGCGTGCTGAGCATTCTCTGTACTCCTGTAATTTTCTGGACCACTCTATAAAGAGTGTCTTCCCCACCCCCCTTCCTGTTGTTGTTATTGCCGCAGTGGGTGGTGTGATAACTGGAGATCGGCATGTGGGGCGGTGCCCACCCCCCAGGGGTCCACCCTGCCTGGCCTCATGGCTGCGGGCTCTCCACCACTGAGGTACATTTCTGGGCCCCCATCAGGGGTTATCTTTTTATTTTTTTTCCGGTTTTTGTGCTAAGCAGAGCAGTGTACAGGGGCTACTCCCAGTAAGTCAGTGACAGCGCTGGCCGCCCCTCCGGGTGTCCTGGCCTCAGAGCACTGCTGCTCATGGCCGCTCATGCTCCTGCTCAGCGTCTGCCGGAGGGTCAGAGATCTTGTGGACAAAGCCCGGGTCCTTCTCCAGCCTCGTTAAGAACCAGACCAAGTGCTGGGGAACAGAGTGGCAGAGACACTGATACAGAGGGAGTTTTATAAGTTTTGTTGTTTGTTTTGGTGGGTTTTTTTTTTTTGCTTTTTGGGCCACACCCAGCAATGCACAGGGGTCATTCCTGGCTCTGCACTCAGGAATCATCCCTGTCGGTGCTCAGGGGACCATATGGGATGCTGGGAACCAAACCCGAGTCGGCCATGTGCAAGGCAAACGCCCTGCCCGCTGTGCTATTGCTCCAGCCCCGAGTTTTATAAGTTTTATGTATTTTTTTTTTTTTTTAGTTTGGGGGCCACACCTGGCAGCACTCGGCCCACTGCTGACTCCTTGCTCGGGGAATCACTCCTGGCAGGACTCACAAATTTACATGGGGTGCCGGGGAGCAGACCCAGGTCAGACGTGTGCAAATCAGGTACTTTACTCTCTGTACAATCTTTCTGGCTCCAGAGGGAGTGCTAAATTTTTTTTGCGGGGGGAAGGAAGATTGTTTGTTTCTTCATTTAGTTATAAAAGGTTTACATAAGAAACAATCATACAGGGGCTGGAGCAATAGCACAGCGGGTAGGGCGTTTGCCTTGCACGCGACCGACCCGGGTTCGATTCCCAGCATCCCATATGGTCCCTCGAGCACCGTCAGGAGTAATTCCCGAGTGCATGAGCCAGGAGTAACCCCTGTACGTCGCCAGGTACCCAAAATAAAAAAAGAAAGAAACAATCATACAGTAAACTATCCCTCAAAAAGCAAATACTAAAAATGCCTTAGGGTACTTCAATGCATAAAGAGGCATCCATACTATAATTACATGAAAAGGAAAATAAAGCCAGTTCTTCAACAACGAGCCTTGATTGATCTTTAAATGTAGTTGCTTTAGAAGAAAGCCTGGAAGGATCTATCTGGGCAAGTTCTTAGCATCAGTGATCACCAGACAGTAGGATTTTATGGAATTTGATCCACTGTCTTTTCCATTATTTTTCTGGAGTCACTATGTAGTTCTTTTGTAGTTTAAAAAAGTTTCTAGGAGAGGCCTGAGTGATAGTACAGTGGATAGGCTCTTGCCTTGCATGCAGCCGACCTGGATTTAATCCCTGGTACCCCATTGTGGTACCAATGCACAGCAGAGCCTGACAAGCTACCCGTGATGTATTTGATATGCCAAAAACAGTAATAACAATGTGCTCTTTGTGTTCCTGGAGTGAGCAGATACCATCGGGCTACACAGACAAACGAAGACATTATAGTACCCGCTCGAGCAAATCAATGAACAACGGATGACAGTGATACAGTGATACCCCATTGTCGTACCCCGAGCCCTACCAGGAGTGATCTCTGAGCACAGAGCCAACAGTAAGCCCCAAGCTCCATCAGGTGTGGCCTAAACACAAGCAAATAAAAATACTTCTTATTTTTGGTCTGTACTCCTGTAATTTTCTGGACCACTCTATAAAGAGTGTCTTCCCCACCCCCCTTCCTGTTGTTGTTATTGCTGCAGTGGGTGGTGTGATAACTGGAGATCGGCATGTGGGGCGGTGCCCACCCCCCAGTGGTCCACCCTGTCTGGCCTCATGGCTGCAGGCTCTCGACCATTGAGGTATATTTCTGGGCCCCCATCAGGGGTTATCTTTTTATTTTTTCCTCTGGTTTTTGTGCTAAGCAGACCAGTGTGCAGGGGCTACTATTTCAGGAGCCCAAGAAATAGTTATAAAGTGAAATTCATTTTAGAGCTAAAGAGCTAGTGCCAGGTAAGGCATTTGCCTTGCACATGGATGACCCTGGTACAATTCCTGGCACCCATATGGTCCCCCGAGCTTACCAGAAGTGATCCCTGAGTGCAGAGTCAAGAGTAAGCCCTGAGCACAGCTAAGTATGTCCCCCTTAAAATGTTTATAAAGGCAGAATGAAGAATAACAGAAGTTCATCTTTTTATGAAAAAGAGGGTCCTTTGGGGATGAGCAAATAATCTTTTCCTCTGGATGGACCACAAGCATGGGGACTGCATAGGAATTACTGAGAACACCGGTTGGAGCCTTTCACCGTGAGGGACAGGCTGAAGACACGAATGCAAAGCATTCATGTAAGGTTGGTTGGCTCCACTGACCTCACCCTTCAGGAAGGGAGCGGGATTTGAACCTTCCCCTTCTTCCTGAGTCACCTTGCTCTTTCTACAGGGAGCACTCATGCTTTCACACAAACAAATCTTTTTGTTTTACTTTGTTTTGTTTTATTTGGGGACCACATCTGGCAATGCTCAGGAATTACTCTTGACTCTTTGCTCAGGGATCACTCCTGGGTGGGCTCAGGAACCATATGCAGTGCCAGGGATCGAATCCCGAGTTGGCCATATGCAAGTCCAGAGCCCAAAAACCTGCCTACTATCTCTCCAGTCCCAGAGAAGATAGTTTTATTTGCTTTTATTTTGGGGTCATACCCAGCAAATACTCAGACGTTACTCCTAGATCGATGCTTAGGAATTACTCCTGGCAGTGCTTGGGGATCATATGGGATACCAGGGATCGAAAACCCAGGTCACATGCAAACACCCTACCTGCTGTCCTCTGTCTGGCACCAAGAGAAGGTAGCTTTATTCATGCAATTAAGGAACATGCAAACGGCTTCTCTTCCAGGGCAAGACTGTGTAAGGTGCTGGGTTGCGGACATAAAGAGGACACATGGGGGCTGGAGCGATAGCACAGCGGGTAGGGCGTTTGCCTTGCACTCGGCCGACCCGGGTTCGAATCCCAGCATCCCATATGGTCCCCTGAGCACCGCCAGGGGTAATTCCTGAGTGAAGAGCCAGGAGTAACCCCTGTGCATCGCCAGGTGTGACCCAAAAACCAAAAAAAAAAAAAAAGAGGACACATGGCCTCTGACCCTATGCAGCCTGAAAGTGGGTCAGATGGGCACGGGTTCTGCCTGCCAATATCCTTGGAGGTGTCTGGGAGAAGAGAACAGTGTTGTCTGTGCTGGGCCAGAAGACAGAACTGTGGGGCTGGAGTGATAGCATAGCGGGTAGGGCGTTTGCCTTGCACGCAGCTGACCCGGGTTCAAATCCCAGCATCCCATATGGTCCCCTGAGCACCGCCAGGAGTGATTCCTGAGTGAAGAGCCAGGAGTAACCCCTGTGCATCGCCAGGTGTGACCCAAAAATAAAAAAAAAAGAAGACAGAACTGAATTGTGGTGCGGCGGCCTCAGTGGGCAGAGGTGCTTTCCCAAGCAGGAGCAACTTGCCAATGGGCCAAGCACTCCAAGGATGGGTGGGCTGCCTTGCAGGTGGTGAGTTCCCGGAGAGAGGGAGAGCGGGACCATCCCAGGAAGCAAGGCAGAGGGGCCCTATTTGTCGGGGCTGCCACAACCAAATCCACCGTCTGGGCGGCTTCAACCTCAGACCTGGGCAATCCCCAGCTTTGTGCTGGGAATGAGAAGCCCAAGGTCCCGGCGCTGGCCTGCTGGACTTCCAGTGAGCACCTACTTCTGGCTTGCAGAGCTCCCCTTCTGCTTGCTCCTGGGTTGTATGTCTAGGGAGAGTGCTAGCTGGTGTTTCTAATCCCACCTCACGGTCCCCGTCCTCCCAGTCTTGTCTAAGCCAGTGATCTCCCCGGAGACCCCAGTTCCCAATAACATCAGGCTGAGGGTCAAGCCTGCAGCATCGGCATCGGGGTTTTGCAAGGAAATGGACTGACCACAGCAGGGATATGAACAGAGCCAACGTCACTCACGGGAGTGGCTCCTCCTGCTCCTGGTTCAGTAGATGGTGAAGGCCACGTGGAGCCCGTGCTGAGTCAGGTGTGACGCAGGCAGTGGGACTGGAGCAGGTAAAGAGAGGGGGAAGCAGACAGGACCCCGAGATGCTACGTGCACGGCTCCCGTCTGCTCAGGAATAGAGATACAGAGATGAGTGAGATCATTGCTTGGTTAGAGAACCCTGGGCAGGTTGCCAGCCCTCTTGTAGGTTGTCCTAACTTTTTCCTCTGAAAGAGAGAGTGTGATGGTAACACCCACTTATAAAACTATTGTGCAATGCGGAATGTATGTGAAAGCTCACACAATACTCATGAGCTGACTGTCACTCATGGTGACGCTAGCAATGATAGTGAATTCCGGTCTGGGGAGTCAGCCCAACTAGGGAAACAGAACAGGACACGAGGAGAATCCGGGGTCAGAAGAGCAGTGATATAGTCACTCCATGTTGGGATATCTACCTTAAAGGGTGTTTAATTTGCGACTGGAGCAATAGCACAGCGGGTAGGGTGTTTGCCTTGCAAGCCGCCAACCTGGGTTCAATACCCAGCATCCCATATGGTCCCCCGAGCACAGCCAGGACCTGAGTGCAAAGCCAGGAGTAACCCCTGTGCATTGCCAGGTATAACCCAAAAAGGGGAAAAAAAAAAAAAAGGTGTCCTTCTGGACTGGAGTTAGGAATTTCTTTGTGGAAGGGACATTTTGAGCTAAAACATGAAGGAGATAAAAAAAAAAAAAAGTCAGGGAATTCTTTTGTTTGATTTTTTGTTTGGGGGTCACAGCCAGTAATGTTCAGTGGCTACTCTTGGCTCTACACTCAGGAATTAACTCCTTGGCGATGCTCAGGGGACCGTATGAGATGCCCGGAGTCAAACCCCAGTCAGGGGCACGCAAGGCAAATGCCCCACCTGCTATACTATCGCTCCAGCCCAAAAGTCAAGGAATTTAGACCAAGATTTTGTAAGTCAGAAGATGGGAAGTAAAGCAATATTGGGCTAATTGGGAAGAAAAATGGAGGCTAAATAAATAGTACAGTGGGTAGGGCGCTTGCTTGGCATGCAACTGACTCAACTTCATCACCTCCCATGGCCCCACTTCGGCGACACTTTGGACTCTAGCTCTGTCTGAGTCACAGCTCCAACCTCCCACTGCTGGAACGCCATCGCAGCCTGCTCCCCGCGGTGTGCAGAGGGTCTGGCAGGGCTCAGGTGTCTGGATCAGCATGCCAGCCTTACCCCTGTACGGTCTCTCCTGCCCCTGACTTTTTTTTTTGTCTTGCTGTTGTTGTTATTCTTAGATTACACATATAAGTAAGATCATACCCATTTGTCTCTCTGTTACAGAGTACAATGCCCTCAAGCTCCATGCTTATTGCCACAATGACAGGCCGGCCTTCTTTCTCAGGGGCTGAAGAGTAGAATCACATTCCATTATGAATATGCCCCTTCGCGATTTCTAGGTAGCTGGGCACAACGGTGCTCCATTACTCTGTAGAGATTGCCCCAGTGTTTAGTAGGCTACATCATTCAGATTGGGTTCTCCCTTTTTTGGAAGGCTTGGGAGTGAGGGGTGTTTTGTGTTTTCTGGTTTGGGCCACACCCAGTGGTACTCAGGGCTTACTCCTGGCTCTACACTCAGAGATCACTCCTGGTAGGCCTCGGGGGACCATACTGATGAAACCTGGGCTGGTTGCATGTCAGGCAAAGTACTATTGCTCTGGCCCCCATTCAGATTGGTGCGATTACTCTATGATGCTCACACAATTGTGATATCTAGTAATCTAGTGATGCGTTTCTTAGAACATATTCCCATGGGTTTTTTTTTTGGTTTTTTTTTTTGTTGGGGGGAGGGAGGGGGTTATTTACAGCACAGTGCTTCAGAGTTGTTACTGGTGTGACTCAGGAGACCATGCAGGTCCGGGCACTTAACCCGGGCCACTGCATGTGAGGCATAGAGGCAAGTACCCCTCCTCCTGAGCCATCTCCCCAGCCCCAGACCCGGTGGCCAAATTGTGTCTGGCTATAAATACCACATAGCCTTTATCCATTCATCAGTAGGTGGGCAATTATTTCCACAGTTTGGTTACTGTGAACGATGCTGCAATAAACATGGGACACTGGGAGAAACATTAATTTCATTTCCCGAACAAATAGGATACCTAGATCATGTGGTAGTTCTAGACGCAACTTTTGAAAGAACGTCCATCTGTTTTCCATGGTGTCTACCGCAACGTATGTCCCCACCAGGCAAGCACATGAGTGCTCTCTTTCTCCACAGTCTCATCCACGCTTGTCACGTCTTGTCTTTTTTGTTTGCTTGGGGGCCTCGCTAGGCGGTACTCAGGGGTTACTCTGACAGTGCTCAGGGGACCACATGGAGCTGGGGATCAAACCCAGGCCTTCTGCATGCCACGCACGTCCTCCAGCCTGCTGAGCTGTCTCTCCAGCCTATGATGGCAGTCACTAATTCTAGCAAGTGAGTCACATCCTCCTTGAGCAGGGCTCAGAGTCCAAAAGCTTCAACACTGTGGCTTCTGCCCCCCCCCCTCCCTCTTGCCTCTCTTGCCTCTTCCTGTGGTCACCAGAGTTGGTTCATCCTGAGCAGACCAGACTTGATGGGACATGCTCCTAGACCCTCCTTAGGATGCTTCTGAAGTGTATTCTTTACAGTCTTCCCAAGGGTCCGCGGTGGGACTGAGCCGCAGTGGCCCCAAAGCTCACCAGCTCGCCTTCTGCTGGCTTTCATCTCTTCTCCCTATCTTCCCAACTCCCCTCTGGGGACATGCTCTTAAATAAATAAAGTGCTTTGCACCCAAGCCTTTGATCAAGCACCTCTTTTGCAAGGCACCCAAATGCTGACCCCTTGTCGCGATCCATGCAGCAGAGCCGCTTTATGAAGTAGGGGGGCCCCTGCTCGCCGCCTTCCGCGTCTGTTCTTTCTGTGTCTGTTGCCCAGAAGCCCCTCTTGCTTTCCCCTCTGTCATCTCACGTATTTTTCCAGGGCCAGCTCAGGTTCCATTTATTTCCTGATAAGCACAGAGTTATCTGTGGACCCTTTGAACTCCCACATCAGCCTGCCTGCCCCCCCACCATGACTAAATCTTATCACCCCCGAATTGCTCCAGATCCAGGATCTGAAACCCCACCGTTTCTGGGGTGAGCACAGATGCGTCCCTCTTACTCTGGGGCATCTGCTCTTCGAGGTTATCACGATCCTCAGTGTCTTCCTCCCTGTCTCAGCCCCTCCAGGCCATACCTGCTCTGCTACCCCAACTCACCAAATCCCGGGCTCTCCTTCCTCCCGTTGCACAAGCCCTCGGCTTCCAGCTTTTTCTCCACCGGGGGCCTGAGAAGGGCAAAGTGGCTGCAGGGACCCGCAAGGAATGACCCGGTTTAGAATGCTGGCTCCACTGCACGCCCATTGTGTAACTAACCCCATCAGGCCCCATTGTGGAACATTCTGGTCCGAAGACTCCTTCCCTTCCCCAAAGAAAAGGAGTAAAACAGACCACTCAGGTGGAAGGTTCTATTTCTAAATGCCAAATCCTCCATAACTGGTTTCTTCCACCCTTGCCTGTCTAGTTCATGGACTGGGGGGGGGGGCGGGGGGGGGCGGGAATAAAATAATGAGACCAGGCCAGGGACTCCGCTCTCCATCCAGGTTGGCTGCTGTTATCCATTATTGAATTTATTTATTGGGCCACTGTAACAAATTACCAGACACTGGGAGGCTTCAGACAACAGAAACATCATCACCTCGTGGTTCAGGAGGCCAGAGATTGACAGGAAGAGGCTGCCAGGGTTGGATTCTCTCTCTAAGGGAGAAGGTTCTAAGGTCCATTGCTGCAGGGGCAGTAGGCGACCCTTGGCCCTTGGTCTACTTGGTTTTTTTTTTCTTCTCAGCCTCCTCCCTTCCTCTCGTTCAACCTTACATCTCTCCTTATCTTCTAAGGATCGCTGCCATTGAATTCAGAGCCCACACTAAGTCCAGGATGGTCTCATCTTGCGCTCTTTCATTCAATTCTATCTACACGACCCTTTTCCGAACTAAATTTACTGTTTTCGAAGGATAAGACTTGGCCCTTTTTTTTTTTTCTTTTTGGGTCACACCCAGTAATTACCCCTGGCCGTGCTCAGGGGACCATATGGGATACTGGGAATCGAACCCAGGTCCACTGCGTGCAAGGCAAACGCCCTACCCGCTATGCTATCACTCCAGCCCCAAGACTTGGCCCTTTAAATGATACAGTCGTGGAAGCAACCTGGAGTCTCCTGCAGAGATCAGGACGAAGCGTTTCTATGTGAAGGTGGGACCGGACTGGGAGCCGGACTGTGGGCTGCAGAGTGAACTGAAGGGGAGGTGGGGACATGGAGAAGGGGAGTGGGGTGGAGAGGGAGCCAGAGGAGGACGGTGTGGAAGTAGAATTTTCATGTTTTGAAAAGTTAACTGGGGGTGGGGCTGGAGCAATAGCACAGCAGGTAGGGCGTTTGCCTTGCACATGGCCGACCTGGGTTCGATTCCCAGCATCCCATATGGTCCCCCGAGCAATGCCAGGAGTAATTCCCGAGTTCATGATCCAGGAGTAATCCCTGTGCATTGCCGGGTGTGACCCAAAAACCAAAAAAAAAAAAAAGTTAACTGGGGGGTCTGAGCGATAGCGCAGCGGGCAGCGCTCTGGGCTTGCACATGACTAACCCGGGCTTGATCCCCGCCATCCCATATGGCCCCGAGTCATTCCAGGAGTGCTCCCGGAGCACAGGCTAAGCCTTGAGCCCGCCAGGTGTGGCCCCCAAGTAAGCAAAAAAATAAAGTAAAAGACAGCTGAGCCCCTCGAGAGGAAGAATCAGGTAGAGAAGGCGAAGAGCAGGAAGAGACAGACAGAGAGGGGAGGAGCCATGCCGGGGGCAGGCCTGGTGCGCAGGCTCTGGGCTGCGGTGCAGCCCGGGAGGGGCGCGCTCCTGGCTGACCACCAACGGAGCAAGCTGGGACAGAGACACCACCGGAGCAAAGGGTGAGCCACGGAGCCACCAAAGGAGAAACATCCCACGGCAGCCTCTGGAGGAGCCTCGGGCTTCGCGCTGAGTCAGGCCCTTCCGCTGGGCAGCTCATAAAACACTTTCTCCAGCTCCTCCCCCAGAAGGGAGCTCTGCCCCAGGGCACCCTCGGCGGGCTTCTGGAGGGGGGCGGGGAACAAAGACCCGGCCTTGGGGTTACTGAACCCCCTCCCCATATACACACTCACAGGCGCTGGGGCCCCCACCCTCTCCACACCCTTGCATCTGTCTCTCCCCTCCCACAGTGCCCTCCGTGGTGCTGCCACCATGGGCCAAGAACCTGCATCGGCCTCTCCCGGCACCTCTCTCTCACCGATGACCGAGCGCAGCCCCCTCCCCTAAAGCCTGTCCTGCCCACGGGCGCCTGCCGAGTCTCTACAACACCAGGAACTTCCCACATTACGGACCAGGACACTCCCCGTTGGAAGACTCTGCTGGCTTCCCAAGTACCTTAACTGGCTTCCAGCGCCCGTCTGACCTGGCCCCTGCTGACTTTGCACGCTCACCCTCAGCTCACCTCCAGGCCGACTGACAATTGGCCACTTTCCAAATGCGCCCCACCTCTGTCTAGGAGGCTCCTGCTCACGGGAGGTCATTCCCACCACGCCCGCCTCGGGCCAGCTCCAGTAAGAACCTCCTGGGCCTCCCTCCCCAGTGCAGCCCATCACACTGCTCACGCACAGGGGGACTGTTGACCTGGCTGACCAACGCCAGGCAGGGCAGAGCGTCTCATGACTCCGGGTGGATATGGGCACCTCATGCAGTTCAAGTTGTTTTTGCTTTTTGGGTCACACCCAGTGATGCACAAAGGTTACTCCTGGCCCTTCACCCAGGAATTACTCCTGGCAGTGCTTGGGGAACCATATGGGATGCTGGGAATTGAACCCGGATCGGCTGCATGCAAGGCAAAAAAGGCTTGTGGGACTATATAGGGTAACAGGGATCAAATAGGGGATGGTCACGTGCAAGGCAAGCACCTTGATGCATGTGCTCTATCTCCAGCCCAACACAACTTAACTAGACTGCTCTGGAATCATAGAGTAGCACTGTAGCACTGTCGTCCCTTTGTTCATCAATTTGCTCAAGCGGGCACCAGTAACGTCTCCACTGTGAGACTCGTTGTTACTGTTTTTGGCATATCGAATACACCACGGGGAGTTTGCCAGGCTCTGCTGTGCGGGCAGGATACGCTCAGTAGCTTGCCGGGCTCTCCAAGAGGGACTGAGGAAACAAACCTGGGTCGGCCGTGTGCAAGGCCAACGCCCTACCCGCTGTGCTATCGCTCTAGTCCAGAGAGTACAGACAAATCATCTGCCGAGTTCCTGCCTTCCTTACTCATGGCTCCATTATTTCCACGTGTCTCCACGACACACAGTAGGCTGAAAATAACTTTATACAAGTAAGCCTTTCCCCCTTTGCGTAGAACAAACTGGTTTGACGTGGCCAGAGGTTATAGTTGCACGTGCAGCTTTTATGAGGCATTGCCAAATAGAAAGCTAGCCGGGCTGTGGATTCCATCTTGGAGGCCTGTGAGCGCCGTTCCCTGCTGTCCTGCCAGCCCTGTTTCCACAACCGTCACTCATGTTTGCTGTGTGAACAGGCCTGCAAAGGCAGTGGTCTCTTTCTTCCATAAGCCTCCTCCAGTCCTGAACAGGGTAGCAGAGGGGACTGTGGGAGCCCAGGGTTGGAGAGGTGGGGTTGAATCCTGCCTACAGGGGGTAAGGGGATGTGGAAAACTTCCCAAGTCAACACACCTTCATCTGACCCCACACGCTGATGCCTTCCATGATTTCCGTGACCAGCACGGCCTTTCCCAATCCTCATTCCTCTCCTGCTGTGCTGACCTTGAGTCCCATGGACAGTAAGCCACCACAGTCCAGGAGTGATGCTGTACTTCCTGTCTCACAAACAAGGAAACTGAGGCTCGGGGGCAGGGGACGGGGAGGAAAGGGCAAAGCAGAACTTGAAGGATAGGACAGGTATTTGAACCATGCACTGCATGACCTTCCTGGGCCAGGGCTCCGCTGCCCCCACAGGGAGGGGAAGAGAATACTCCCTAAGCAGGACTTGTCCAGGCCTCAGGGTGGCTGCTTTTATCCCTGACCTCATTCGCATCAACCCCGGGAGCTAACAGAGCTACAGTCTAGGCAGGAGAAAGGTACAACCCAGCGTGTCCAGCCACTGCCCACAATTACAGAGGGAGTCCAGCCAGGAGGAACATAGAATGGAGGGACACAGACACCAACAGGCCTCTGACCCCTGGGCCGGACTCCCCACCACCTCCTCTCTGCTGTGTTCACCTTGGAGGAAGCACAACACACACCCAATCGTGGGTTGAGTTGGGACCCCTCAATGCGTGGGGCCGGGCACAGATATGATGATGCTCAGACTCTTGGGGTTCACTCCCAGCAGTGTACAAGGAACCATGCAGCGTGGGGGACAGAGGCCAGACTGCTAACAAGCAGAGTCAGCCGACCTTCCTGCTGAGGCCTGTGACCCCTCCAATTTGAACGTTGAAGTCCTAACTTGTGGTACTTCCAAATGTGGCCTTATTTGGAGATCGTTTTTCGGTTTTTTGTTTGTTTGTTTGTTTGTTTTTCTTTTTGGGTCACACCCGGGGATGCACAGGGGTCACTCCTGGCTCTACACTCAGGAATTACCCCCGGCGGTGCTCAGGGGACCATATGGGATGCTGGGAATCGAACCTGGGTCGGCCACGTGCAAGGCAACTGCCCTACCTGCTGTGCTATCGCTCCAGTCCCAGTTTTTCGGTTTTTAATTTAAAATCACGGGCAGGAGAGCTAGATAGTAGTACAGGGGTAGGGCAGTTGCCTTGCATGTAGCCAATCTGAGTTCCATCTCAGGCACCCTGTATGGTCCCCCGAGCACAACCAGGAATAATCCTGGACACTGCCAGGAATTAAGTCCTGAGTACCGTAAGGTAAGGACCCCAAAAATCAAAAGCTAAATATTCTTGCTTCACAGAATTAAAAAAGCGAGGTGACCCCCAAACCAACGTGACCCAGTGCTCTTGTTTTGTTTTGTTTTCCTTTTTGTTGTTTTTGGACCACATCTGGCTGTGCTCAGGACTTACTCCTGGCTCTGTGCTCAGGGCTCACTCCTGGTAGAGCTTAGATGCCAGGAGCAATGAGGTGCTGGGACCTTACCAGCAAGAACCTTCCCCACTATACAGTCTCTCTGACCCCGTAGGGGTGTCTTTATATAAAGGAGAGATCTGGGCACAGATGCAGAAAGAAGAGGATGTGAACATCACGGAGAATAAAGACAAGCTATGGGGTCCCCTGATGCGCACAGTGAGGCCTGGAGCACAGCCTTCCCTCACCCTCAGAAGAAACTGCTGCTGGGCTTCAGACCCCAGTGCTGGTCTCAAACCCCCACCCCACCCCCAGTGCTGTATTCAGATCTCTAGGGCTGCCTGTCAGATACCCAATGCTGGGCTTCAGACCCCCAGAGCTGGGCTTCAGACCCCAGTCTGGGCTTCAGACGTCCAGTGCTAGGCATCAGACTCTCAGTGCTGGACTCAGATCCCCAGAGCTGGACTCCCACCCCCCCTAATTACCCCAGCCCCTGACCCCCACCCCCTGCGCCCTCAGGTAAGACCTCATTCCCAGGGGTGGAAGCCAGTGCCTGTGTCTTCTGCTGCGCCTACAGCCTCGGGAAATGAAGACAAAGAGATAAGTTCACCCCAAAAAACCAAGCTTCTGAAGATAGCTGCGAACATTTTTGTGATTTTAACATTTCTACTGTTTTTCTTTTATTATTGAAGAGGAGTTGGAAGAGGTTACAAAGTTTAAAGAAAATTAAAAGCACATGCCCTCTTTGAAAGTGGATTCTTCCCTATTTAAAAAACAACAGTCTCGCCTTTTCTCATTTCACTGTTATTTCGTGAACTTCCTTACAGTTGTTTTTGCTTTCTTTTTTTTTTCCTCAAGGAAATTGTTTTCCCAAAGACCTTTTTTTTTTTTTTGCAAGACTATGGGGATGTGCTCCTGAAAGCCCTTGCAAGTAACTACCCCGGCCAACATTATAAAGGGCAGCTATTATGCAGATTTATATAGACATTGTATAATATCGGAGTCCTGCTGTTTTATAACTTCCTTTTTCACTTATCAGTATGTCTGGAGAGTTTTGCCACGTCTGTAGTATCTCCCAATGCATATTTCATTTTGGCACGGTTTTCCTTCTATGAATAAAGCCTGTTGACCTAATATGTCTTTGAGCATTTAGGGAATTTGCATCTCCCCCCCCCCCCAGCTCTGTACATAAGGCGGGGAAGAAGTAAGCTTTGATGGTCGGATACATCCCGGAAGAAGGATTGCTTAATCTATTCTTTGACAAGACTTCTTTATATTTTTCTTTAAAAAAAAAAATCAAAACATTGTAAAGCGCTGGCGTCTCCTGTCGAAGGGCATTGATCTCAGCGGAAGGGCCCGGCGGCCGCCATACATTAGCGCAGCTGGTGTTTTCATCCTCGTTATCTCCGCCTATCTAGAAAGCCGGAATCTCCTTTTCATTTGTACTTTGGTATTTCTAACATTCTCCCAAGGTTTTTGTATTTCCTCAGAGAATTACGTTAATCGTCCTCTGCCCGTGGTGTCCACAAGTCAGTTCCTCTGATTGTTCGGGCCCGAGCGGGACTTGAAAGAGCCGCAGCAGATGGGAGCGGGGTCGCTTCCTCCCCCGCCCCGCTGACCCTCTTCCTCCCCATCCCGGTGCTCGCGAGCCCGCCGCCGCTCCCCGGGGAGCCTTTGTCATTCAAATCGGGCCCGGCCCGGGGCCTGGGAACGCCGGGCCTCCCCCCGCCGCTGCACCTTTTACTGCTTTTCCTCCGCTCGCCCCACATTCCTGCGGCTCCCACCTCACCACGCCTGCATTCCCGCCTCGAAATTCCTGCGGGAGGTCCTAGCCGCAGGGGCCCGCGGCTGACCTGGCCAGGCCGCGGAATCCCAGCCCCACCTGGCTCGGGCCTGCGAGCCGCGGGACGGGTGGGCGGGGGCGGGGGGGATGTTCAGAGGAACCCGGGATGCCCAGGGCAAGGCCAGGGACAGCTCTGCAAGGTGTGGGGTGCAGAAGCAGAGGCGGGGGGAGGGTCAAGAATTGGAGCTCCACCCCTGCCGCACCCCTACCGACTTTTTTTTTTGTTTTTGGAAGGGGGTGTCCTAAGGGGGGGCAGAAACGCCACTTCAGAGGCAAAGAAGCCCCCCCCCTTTCCCTGCATGACAGCCAGGACCGGTCCTGGCTTCTGTGAGACGGGCCCGGGTGGGGTCAGGTGCGCGCCGGTGCCTAAGCAGGTTGGGGGGAAGCTGCAGCTCCTGCAAACGCTGCGTGGCTGGGAGGTCGTGGGAGCGCAGGGGACAGAGCCCCCCTCTCCCCGCTGCACTCACGAAACGCCCCTTCCCATTCCCGCGCGTCTCCGCTTACTCACTCCCGACTCGAATCTAGGGGTGCAGGCGGGAGGGAGACACGGCTCAGAGGGAGCAGTCATGCCTGCAGGAGGCCCGAGTTCGAGTCCCTGCGCGGCAGGGTCCCCCACACACCCCTACCAATGAGCCTGAGCACCGCTGGGCGTAGCCCTAACCGGTCCCCCCAAAAGTGGGGGGCTCCGGCCTGCGTCTGGCAGATGCGTGCAGGCCCCGCCTGCATCTGGAGGGGAGACAAGCCTAGACCAGATAATCACCCCGGGGAGCCAGGAGGGCGCGCCCGGGACACACTGACTCCGGGGGCCGCTTCCCAGAAGCAGCGTCGAGCTGGGCCCTGGGGGGGGGTCGCGAGGGTCAGGTGGGGGAGGAGGGAGCTGGGGGGGGAGGGCGGGCATGAGGGAGGCGGGGCGGGCTGCGGCCTGGGGAGCCCAGTCGCCTCTGCTAGGCCCCGGGCCCGGGCGCGGGGAGGGGCGGGCAGGGGCCCGGCGCGCCCCCCGCCCCGCCCCGCGGCCCAGCGGCACGTAGCGCTCGTCGGGCCCGCGCGCCCGGGCAGGTAACAAAGGACCAGTGTCAGCCCGCGGCGGGGGCGCAGCCCGCCCGCCACCTCCCCGCCGCCGGGGTGGGGCCCAGCCCGGGGAGAGGGGAGGCCGGGGGAGGGTTGGGCGGTGTCCTCCACCCGAGAGCTCTCCCTCGCAGGGCCCCTGAGGCCGGAGAATAGCGAGGGTCCCCGGAGCGCCGTTAAACAAAGAGCCGGAGACCCAGACAAAGGAAAGGGTTGATGGCGCTTCTCCGCCCGGGTTAGGTCGCGGGTCGGGAAATGCACCGTGGGGAGGTTTACTGGAGAAAGACCCTTGCACTGCCTCAGGACGGGGCTCAGCCCACCCCCGCTGTGTGAACAGTGACTCTGCCCAGGTCAGACTGGAATTGGAGCCCCCAGCACCGTCAGGCACGCACAGGGGCCAGGATGGGTTCATCTGCAGGACGCAGTGGACACACAGGGACCGGTTGCAAAAGACTCTTTCGTGCATCCTTGAAGCTGATCTGTACCACGGCAATGGGAAGGGGTGGCGCGGAGGTTAGGGGAAAAACAAGGCTCCCAGGCGATGCCCTCGTGGGTGCAGCGTGCGTTTGCCGTGTGCAGTCCCACGGACACGTGTCCACACTCACCAGGCGTACCTGCTTCCCCACCCCACCCCGCTGCAAGGAGAGCGGGACACTAGGCCTAGTATGCTCCTTTGGGGTTACCCCCTCTCCACGCCCCTCTCTCTACCCAACCCCTTGCCCTTTGTCTTGAAGAGGAACAAAGAAGGCAGATGGGGAAGGAGAATTAGGCCGGGCTCTAGGGAGATCAAAAGCATATTTGTCCTCTGGGCTGGGAGTGGCTGCCCTCCCACTGCCCGGCTTCCCATCCCCCAGCACAGTCGCCAAAACTGAGGCCAGAAGACCCCTAGGGCAAAGACCTGGGAAGAAGGAGCAGAGAGGCTGGACCACCATGGGTGTGTGGGACCGGAAGATCGCTTGGTTTTTTCTCTTGAGGGCTGAGCAATGAGTGGATCTCCCCTCCCCCCTCAGTTCTGTCCCGCCTTTGGGGCCAAGCAACAGTTCTGGGAGACTTGTATACACACTCACCCATACACTTGTACGCACACTCCTTAGCCCTTGCAGCCTGCATCCTGGCCAGAGCTCCCATTCCTGGAGGGGTGAGCCCCAGAAGCAGAGAAAAGCACCCAGATTTCAAGTAGCCTGGCACAACCTTCCCTGGTCAGCTCTGGAGGAGAGAGAATGGCGGGGACCCTGGGCATGAGCCACTGCCTCACAGCGCGACCCAGCGTGGCAGCCCTGTGCTCAGGTCTCAGGACTCGGGTTCAGAGAGGGAGGGAAGGTCCCCTGGACACAGGACCCCTGTGCTGGTGGCTCAGCACCGTCCCGTGACAGAGGAGAGCAGATGAATGAATGGGTGTCCGAGGTCATGAGTCAATGAACCCTCGGCATGCCCTGGCTGGTCACTGCTTTGGCCCTAGCAACCCTCACCGTCCCAGCAAGCTGCAGATCCCCAAGGGCTGGAAAAAAGTCCACTGATATGACTCTCCACCCTATCTGATGTCCACTTGTCAGCTGACATCCAGAGTGGAATACCGTGTGTGCAGCCCCTCCACCCTGAGGCCATGTCGGGGGTCTTCCATATCCAGCTCTGCGTCCTCCCCATCCTCCTCCCCGGTGTCCATCACAATGGGAGGCAAACTGGGCCCATGAGCCCAAGGACAAGGAGCTGCCGTGAGCCTCGCTGGCCACTGCGACCCAGGGGCCCCGGGCAGTTGTTTCTCCTTGCAGGTCTTCTTATCTGTGTAGCGGAGACAGACACTCTTAGTGGGACGTGTGGAGACTTGCAACTCTTCTAACTCCAATACACACATGCACACATACACACATGCACACATACACACATGCACACATACACACATGCACGCATGTAGCCTCACCCCCTCAGCACTCAGGGTTCTTTCTCAGCCCTGCACACCTCTTCTCCGGTCTCTCTAATTTTTTTTTCTTTTTGGGGTCACACCTGGCGATGCACAGTGGTTACTCCTGGCTCTGCACTCAGGAATTCTAGCAGTGCTCAAGGGACCATATGGGATGTTGGGAATCGAACCTGAGTCAGCTGCGTGCAAGGCAAACACCCTACCTACTGTGTTATCACTCCAGCCCCCTCCCACCTCCCAGCACCCCGGTCTCTCTTTTTGCATTTGTCTACCTTAGTATCTGCACTGGTTGCTCTCTGAGGCAGGGCCAGACTGGGTCTCCTGCAGTCTGTGACCTCTCCTGTCTCCTGTCCTCCCCTGGACACACATGGCAGCAGAGGTAAATGCTTATTGGAGGGTAACTAATGAGTGAAAGCATATGGTTAGGGGCTGACGTGATAGCACAGCGGGTAGGGCGTTTGCCTTGCACGAGGCTGACCTGGGTTCGATTCCCAGCATCCCATATGGTCCCCTGAGCACCACCAGGGGTAATTCCTGAGTGCAGAGCCAGGAGTAACCTCTGTGCATCGCCGGGTGTGACCCAAAAAGAAAAAAAAAAAAAGCATATGGTTAACCAGACAGGAAGTGCCCTTTTATTTGGACTTGGTTTGGGGCCACACTCAGTGGTGCTCAGGGATGACTGGTGGGAATCCCCAGGCCTCCTTGCGTGCAAAGCCTGTGCTCCAGCCCTTTGAATTCTCTCTCCTGCTCTTGAGACAGTATCCTAGGTCACAGAGGGTCAGGACCTATTCGGTGACACAGTCACCAAATCACTACCACCCATTTCACAGAGGAGGAAGACACCGTCCAGAATGTACACCAGGCTGCCGGGGATCATTCATGGCTGTCGTCCTGCTCAGACCTCAGTGAAAGTCTCAGAACTCGCAAGGGAAAGGGCTCGCTCCTCAGACCTCCCTCTCCTCCGCAGGGCACCTGGGAAGCTCATCACATGGTCGCCTGTGTTCCTCCCTGCAGTGGCTGCCTTCCTGACCCCCAGTGCCAAGAGTGTACCTGGGGGGAGGGGGGTGGGAGCCCCACCCAGGAGCTCAGGACGCTGCCTTCAAAGCACACACACACTAGCCCTTTTTTGAAATTTGCCTCCCACCCACCCACACTAGACCTGAGGGCCTTCTCTCCAGCCGCGGATCTGATGTTCTTAGGGTGCTGGATACAGTGGTATTCAGAGAAAGTCTTTCGAGTTTGCACACGGGAGAGAAGATATGGCGGTGCGAGCAGCGTGGGCCGGAGAGAGCTGGAGCCTAGTTATCCCGCAGAGTCCAGGGCAGTGACATCAGCGGAGGTCACGGCTTTGAACTCGGATTCTCACACTCGCTACCTAGGTGAGATCCTGGGCAAGTAGCTTTGTCTCTGAGCCTCCTTCCCTCACTGGGAGTATAGGACAACTTATCCCTACTTCAAAAGCTAGTGGAGATGATTCCATAAAAGCAAAGTAGGGGGCTGGAGCGATAACACAGCGGGTAGGGCGTTTGTCTTCCATGCGGCCGACCTGGGTTCGATTCCCAGCATCCCATATGGTCCCTGAGCACCGCCAGGAGTAATTCCTGAGTGCAGAGCCAGGAGTAACCCCTGTGCATTGCCGGGTATGACCCAAGAAGCCAAAAAAAAAAAAAGCAAAGTAGAACAAAGGGTCTGTTACAGATGAAAGGGTGAAGCCAGCCGTAACCCATGTGTAGTTGACTTGGAGACGACTTCTACAGTGAGACCCTGCTCCAAAAAGGATGAATGTCTTCTGAGAAAAGATATTGGGGGTGTTGGAGAGATAGTACGTTAGGGGAAGCCGCTTGCTTGCCTTCCATGTTGCCAACCTGAGTTAGATCCCCAGAAGCCCATATGGTTCTCCAGAAGTCATCCCTGAGCACAGAGGAAGGAATCAACAGACCATATACTGCTGGTACTAAAACCAAAAAGAGGGGCTGGAGAGATAGCACAGCGGGTAGGGCGTTTGCCTTGCACGCGGCCGACTCAGGTTCAATTCCCAGCATCCCATATGGTCCCCCGGGCACCGCCAGGAGTAACCCCTGAGCATTGCCGGGTGTGTCCCAAAAAGCAAAACAAACAAACAAACAAAAACAAAAAAGAGAAAAAGGAAGAATGCTGCAGGAGTAACCCCTGAGCATTGCCGGGTGTGTCCAAAAAAGCAAAACAAACAAACAAACAAACAAAAACAAAAAAGAGAAAAAGGAAGGATGCTGCAGGGTCAGAGAGAGTACAGTGGGTAAGATGCTTGCCTTGCACGCGGTTGACCTGGTTTTTATCCCCGGAACCACAGATGGTTCCATGAGCCCCCACCAGGGGGGTGATCCCTGAGCACAGAGCCAGGGGCAGTAAACCCTGAGCACCACCCACCACAAAAAAAGAGAAAGTACTGGAAATTTCTCTCTCTCTCTCTCTCTCTCTCTCTCTCTCTCTCTCTCTCTCTCTCTCTCTCTCTCTCTCTCTCTCTCTCTCTCTCTCTCTCTCTCTCTCTCACACACACACACACACATACACACACACACACACACACTCCTTGTCTCCTCATGGGAAGAACAGTATATTGTTCAGACATTAAAGAAGGCCACAGGAGGGACTGGAGCAATAGCACAGTGGCTGGGACGTTTGCCTTGCACACGGCCACAGGAGCCAGAGTGATAGTACAGCAGGTAGGGCGCTGGCCTTGTGCATGGCCAAGGCCCAGGGTCCCTCCCCGGCATTTCATGTGGTCCTCGAGTCCTGCCAGCAGTGATCCCTGAGTGCAGAACCAGGAATAAGTCCTGAGCACAGCTGGGTGTGACTATCCCCCAGCCCCCCTCCCCCCGCAAAACATAGGCCATGAGCCAGCAAGAGCACCCTCCCCAGAAAGCAATTGCATTTCTGTTACCATCCTCCCAGACTTCCAGCCTCCAGGACTATGAAAACAGAGATCTCTCTTGTTTCAGCCTCCCAGCCTGGCATTTGTTACGGGGCCTAAACTATGTCTAAATACGGAGGGAGCAAGAGGGTCAGGGAGATGGTTCAAGTAGAGAACATGCCTCATATACACAAGGTGCTACATTCAGTGCCAGTACCTGGCACTTGGCCCCTGAGCGCCACTGAGAGTGGTCATTATGTTCAAAAGATGGGGGCGGGCGGGCAGCAGGGTGTGGAGAGAGGGAGTATAGTGGGTAGGGCGCTGGCTTTGCACACAGCCAACCCTGGTCTGCTCCCCAGGACAGCGGAGTCAGCAAAAGGCGTGATTCCTGGGTGTTGTGCCAGGAGTGAGCACCAAACATCCCCCCTGAAATTGCAGCACTGTAGCACTGTCATCCTGTCTTTCATCAATTTACTCGAGCGGACACCAGTAATGTCTGCATTGTGAGACTTGTTACTGTTTTTGGCATATCAAATACACCATGGGGAGCTTGCCAGGCTCTGCTGAGCGGGCAGGATACTCTCAGTAGCTTGCCGGGCTCTTCGAGAGGGGTGAAGGAATCAAACCCGGGTCGACCGCATGCAAGGCAAACACCCTACCTGCTGTGGTATCGCTCCAGTACTCCCCAAAATTAAACTATATACATGTATGTATATACTTTAATATATACATATATAAAAAGAGAACCGGGGGAATGGCTCAGGTGCTAGCATCTCTGGCTCGAATGTGCAGAAACCTGTGTTTGATCTCTGGCTTGCAGGAGCCCTCCCCAGGAGTGGTCCTAGTGGCCCCTAAGGCCCTTTGGGGTGTCCCCCATAACAATAAGAAATTTGAGAGAGAGAAGGAGGGAAGGTAAGTCAGGTGGTAGAGTGTCTGCCTTGCAGTCCAGAGGCCTCCATTTCCTCCCCCAGCAGCACCCAGTGTGCTGAGGGGATCCCGTAGCACTGCTGTGTGTAGTCCCTGGTGTCCAGAGAAGTCCTAGATCACCTGTGAGCCCCAGATATGTGAGCACCACAATCAGTCACTACGACAACAAATAACGAAGAGACAGGAGAGAGAGGAAAAGATCTCTCTCTCTTTTTTTTGTTTTTGGTTGGTTTTTTTTTTTTTTTTGCTTTCTGGGTCATACTTGGCTATGCTCAGAGGTTACTCCTGGCTCTGCACTCAGGAATCACTCCTGGCGGTGCTCAGGGGACCATATGGGATGCTGGGAATCGAACCCGGGTCGGCCATGTGCAAGGCAAACGCCCTACCCACTGTGCTATTGCTCCAGCCCCTCTCTCTCTCTTTTTCAAATGTTGGAGTAGCACTGTCGCACTGTCATCCCGTCTTTCATCGATTTGTTTGAGCAGGCACCAGTAACGTCTCCATTGTGAGACTTGTTACTGTTTTTGGCATATCGAATACACCACGGGGAGCTTGCCAGGCTCTGCCGTGCAGGCGAGATACTCTTGGTAGCTTGTTGGGCTCTCCGAGAAGAGTGGAGGAATTGAACCTGGGTCGGTTCCGTGCAAGGCAAACCACAATGCCCTACCCGCTATGCTATCGCTCCAGTCCAAATGTCTAAAATTTCGGCTAGTCTGAAAGTAGTGAGTGGTTGCAAGGTCAACCTAAAGTCAACCTGCAGCAAACTATAAAGTAAATGTAGAAGTACTGCGATTTATTCAGCCACTGATTAAACTGACTGAATCGGGAATGAACTCCATGAAATATCTCTTTAAATACTAAAAAAAAAAAAAAAAAATCATGGCCAGGAAGATCATGCAAAGGGTCGGAGCACATTCTTCATCTGTAGGAACCCTGGGTTCAACCTCAGCACCGCAGGGTCCCTGATCACTGCTGGGAGCAATCCCCAAGCGCTGAGCTGGAAGTAGCCCTCTGCAACGCTGTGTGGCCCCAAACAACACAAAACAACCACCCAACCCCCAATCAACACCTACACACACAAACAGGAAGGACTCCCCTACTCTCTCCCTCCTCCCCGATGTAGTCCAGCAGGACCCGACCTGCTGCCTGGTCCTGGCAGCTGAGATGCTGCCCAGTGCCTGTGGGGTGAGGCCTGGGGTCTGTCAAAATTGGCACCTTTCCCCCAAAAAAAAATCCACGTTACGTGTCTGAAACCTGTAAGTGGTATTTCTGAGGCAAGTTACGGGCTCCATTAGGCGCTTAGAGAGAGGAATGAGCTGTGTCCAGCTGTGTCCACTCTGAGCGTCAGAGGGACGGACAGAGCAGACACAGGAGAGGAGAGTGAAGGGGGTGGGGGTTCTGGTCTGCGGAATCCGGCCATACCTGCAGAAGCAGGGGCCTGCCCGAGGCCAGGCTGTGTCCCTGAGTCTAAGGAGGTGTCACCTGCCTCCTGGGGGCTCCAGGATTTCTCCCAAACTCCAGAGAGTGCCTGGCTGGTTGGTGACTGAAGCCATCCAGTGTGTGTGTGTGTGTGTGTGTGTGTGTGTGTGTGTGTGTGTGTGTGTGTGTGTGTGTGTGTGTGTGTGTGTGTGTGTGTGTCCAGCTCAGACCCCCCTTGTACCTCTCTCCAGGCCAACCTACAGCTGCCCCGTCCCCAGGCACTCGCCCAGGAAGCCCTACCCCGGGACCCAGGGCACACTTGCTCCCTCCAGCCTAGGTGGGGTCATAGGTGTCCCCTCCCCAACACTGCCCGCCTCTCCTGGGTCACAGCACCAGTTTCTCTGGACCCCAGTGGGCCCCAGTGGGTGTGGGAAGTGGGCATGAAAGACCCGGCAGTGGGGAGAAACCCCTCAGACTGCTTAGAGGGGAGAAGCCATTTCTCTTTTCTTTTGGGGTCATACCTGGCGACACACAGGGGTTACTCCTGGCTCTGCACTCAGGAATTACTCCTGGCGGTGCTCAGGGAACCATATGGGATGCTGGGAATCGAACCCGGGTTGAGTGCGTGCAAGGCAAACGCCCTACCCACTGTGCTATCGCTCCAGCCCCGAGAAGCCATTTTCTTGGGAGAGTAAATTTGCTCCAGGGAACGTGAGCCAGTGTCTTCAGCCCTTCGGGCCGGCCGGGTTTGCTCACCAGCCCGGCTCAGAGGCCAGGCTGGCCCTGGCCTGTCCAGGCCCCTGCAGTTCTGATGTGGAGGAGCAGAGACAGGAAATGGAGGGCAGGGGAGGAAGACAGAAGATAACCTTAAACAGAATGCTCCTTCCTGCAAGGGGGGCTGGCGCTCTCTCCGGGCTGGGGGGCAGTGTTAGGTCAGCAAGGCGGGGGGGCGGGGGCTGTTCTCCATCACAGAGCCCTCCTCACCCCAGCACCCCAGCACCCCCTTACCAAAGCATTGACTCTACCACCCACAGTGTAACACAACCCACCAGAGAAAGAAGCTCTGAAGCCCCAGGGCAGCCCGGGAAGGATAGAAAAGATGCAGTGGGCCAGAGGATCCTCCCTCTTGGGAAGGAAAGGGAACAGGATCAGAAATGCTTTAGGCAAAGAAGTCTGGATGTGAGAAGCCAGAGTAGAGACAGTGATGAGACAGAGACTGGGTGGGGGAAACAATGAAAAGGAAATGGAGAGAAAGCACAGGGGTAAGGCACTTGCCTTGAATGTGGCCAGTCAAGCCTGGTTCAATCCCTGGTACCACATACGGTCCCCCACGCATGGCCAGGTGTGGTCTAAAACAGGAAGGAGAGGAGAGGAGGGCAGGGGAGGGGAGGACTGGGAAAGAAAGGGGAGGGGAGAAAAGAGGAGAGGAGAAGAGAGGAAAGGGGAGGAGAGGGGAAGAGAAGGGAAGGGAGGGGAGGAGTAGGGGGAGGAGGCGAGAAGGGGAGGAGAGGGGAGAAAGGAGAGGAGAGGAAAGAGGAGGGGGGAGGGAAAGAGAGGAGATGAGAGAGGAGGGAAGGGGAGGGGAAGGAACGGGAAAGAGGAGAGGAGAGCAGAGGAGAGGGGGGAGGGGAGGAGAGAGTGGAAGAGAAGGAGGGGAGGGGAGGAGTAGAGGGAATGAAGGGAGGAGAGGAGAGGAGAGGAGAGGAGAGGAGAGGAGAGCAGAGGAGAGGAGAGGAGGGGAGGGGAGGAGAGGGGGAGGGGAGGAGAGGGAGAGGGGAGGGCAGGGGAGAGGAGGGCAGGGGAGAGGAGGGCAGGGGAGAGAGGGATGAGAGGGGCGAGAGAGGAGAGGGGAGAGAGGGCGGAGAGGGGAAGAAAAGGGAGGGAAGAAGTAGAGGGGAGGGAGAAGTGGAGGGGAGGAGGGGAGGAGAGGAAAGAGAGGAGAGGGGAGTGAGGGAGAAGAGGAGAGAGAGGGAAAGAGAGGAAGGAAGACAAGCAGGCAGGAAGGAAGAAGGGGTGGGGAGGGGGAGCCTGCATGCAGCAGGCTGAAATGAGGCAAGCCTGGGTGGTGTCAGGGATGCTTGGAGCTGGGACGTCTGTCCAGGTGCTCCTGTGCTGACAGTCTTAACATTTCTCAGCCTTGGACGGGCTTCGAATTAGTAAGAACTTGGTGATCAAAAGTGCCTTGTGGGACCAGAGGACCAGTCTAGGAGGGAAGGTGCTCACCTCGTCCACCAGGGCTCAACCCCTGGCATCCATACGGTCCCCTGAACACCACCAGCAGTGATTCCTGAGCACAGAGCCAGGAGCAAGCCCAGCCTCCGCCGAGAGTGGCTCCCATACCAACTAATTATAAAATAAATGCCTCCAAAAGTAATTAATTAAAATATATTTTTATTGCATAATTAAAGCTTAGTGATGCATTCAACAAAATAGTTGCAAGGCATATTAGTCATCTATGGGTGCATAATAAAATTTCCAATCTTTGTGGGTTTTTTTGTTTTGTTTTGAATAAAAGTACCTTCTGTTTTGTTTGGATGAGTGCGCAAGTTCATAATTTTATTGGCCTCAAACAATACATATTTACAATCTCCGTTTTCAAGGAGCAGCGTGGCTGGATGGCTGTGGCTCAGGGTTCCTCAGGAGGCCCCGGCGCTGAGCGGGGAACCAGAGCGGCAGTGTTCTGAAGGCCTCAGGGGGCTGCTAGCAAGGACCCCATTTCTCTTCACAGGCCCCTTTTGGGCTGCTCGCAACCTAGCCACTGGCTCCTCCGAGGATGAGAAGGGCTCTGTGCCCGAACCCTGGCGCTGTCTCTTCAGCCCAACTTTGAAAACACAGGCCAAAGCTCTGACCGTGCACGTGGCTAACAGCTGGGAGTGACCCCTACACAGATTCCAGCAGAGTCTCACAGTAGCCCAGGAACCAAACAAACAAACAAATAAACAAACAGAAAACCAGTCTGGCAGCTTCTGCAAAGGTAAATACACGCTTCGATCACATTCAGTGCAATCTCCCGCCAGGTACTAACCCAGAGATATTTACCAAGAGGAACTTTCTCACCAATAGAAACAGCTTCTTATATCTACCATGATATGGATGTGACTTTCCATCGTGCTGGGTGAAAATAAAAACACAGTTCTGGGGGCTGGAGTGATAGTACAGCGGGTAGGGCGTTTGCCTTGAACCCAGGTTCAAATCCCAGCATCCCATATGGTCCCCTGAGCACCGCCAGGAATAATTCCTGAGTGCAGAACCAAGAGTAACCCCTGTGCATCGCCAGGTGTGACCCAACCCCCCCCCAAAAAAAAAAAACCAAAAACACAGTTCTGAGAAATTTCCACTTATAAGACATTTCAGGAAAATAAAATCATGTGACCCGTGTACTGGGATGTCAGGGGTTGAACCCATTCGGCTGTGTGCTGTCTCACCAGCCCCTGTAAGGAATTACTGATGATTGAGTTTATTTTATTTGTTGAGAAAATATTTGAAACCTACAGAGGGAGTATACTGTTTGTCCAATGGAGATGATCTACTGTCAGTGGAGGAGAGAGGGTCTGCTTCCCACCGCTCAGAGGCCCACTTCCTCTACTCTGACCTCCTGGGGTACAGTGCTGACTGGAATACTGCCACTCCAGGGATTCCCCTTAGTGTTTCCAAGTATGTTCTTGACCCGAGACCCCGTCCTTCTTCTTCCTTGCCACTCACAGCCATTCCCAAGAAGAGAGCAGAGTAAGCAATTGGTTAAGATACATTAAGCCTAGGGGCTGGAGCGATAGTACAGCGGGGTAGGGCGTTTGCCTTGCAGGCAGCCGGGCTCGATTCCCAGCATCCCATATGGTCCCCTGAGCACCGCCAGGAGTGATTCCTGAGTGCAGAGCCAGGAGTAACCCCTGAGCATCTCTGGGTTTGACCTAAAAAGCAAAATAATAATAATAATAATAATAATACATTAAGCCTAGGACGTAGCTCCAAGGGCTTTGCATGCCTGGCCTGAAGTTTGAACCCCAGCACTGTACAATCCCCTGAGCACCAGTAGGAGCAACCCCCCAAGTACTGAGCCAGGAATAACACCACTCCCATGGTACCATGGTACCCAAAACCATACACACACATATGATTTAAAATTGTATATTGTTTTATATAAATTCAATTATATTTGAACATATAATTTGTATTAACAGAGTATGTAATCTGTTTTTTATGTGTGTATATAGCATATATCTAATAGATTTTGGACAACGCTCACAGAAACTAACTCATCTTGTTCTTAGAACTGAGCTAGTGTGTCAGTTGGAAGTACGTATTTGTCCAAAAGATGAGTGAAAACTGGTTTAAGCAAAAGGAAGCCTGCATTGTCTTCGGGTGGTTCAAATAAAATCATCCAAACAGACAGGGCCTCTCTCTGCCCTTCCTTCCGCCGTGTCATTTCAAAGCTTCCACCACGCACCACCATTGCGCTAACAGACTCCTTGGCACCCCCAGGCCCAGCCCCACCCACCAGGCAGCCCCTGCAGTAGCACCTTGGAAAAGAAAGGCCATTTCTCTTCCTCAGAAATGCCGGAGAAAGCTTCCTGGCTGTGCAATGATTTGGTTTGGGCCAACCCTGAACGGCAGCTGTGGGTATATGGTTGAGTTGTGATTTTCTGGTTTTTTGGGTTTTTTGAGATCTGTCACTGTAGCACTCACTGTCCTCCCGTTTGTTCATCCATTTGCTTGAGCGGGCACCAGTAACATCTCCATTGTGAGACTTGTTGCTACTGTTTTTGGCATATCGAGTACACCATGGCTAGCTTGCCAGACTCTGCTGTGCGGGCGGGATACTCTCAGTAGCTTGCCGGGCTCTCCTAGAGGGACGGAGGAATCAAACCCAGGTCAGCCGCATGCAAGGCAAACGCCCTACACACTATGCTATCACTCCAGCCATGGAGTGATCATGATAAAGAACAAAAAAATTGAGATCATGATAAAGAAAAAGAAAGTTAGGGCCCTGAGTGATGTTACAGGGACACTTGATTTGCATGCAGTGAATGATCCTTTGCTCTCCGGCACCTATGTGGTCCTTTGAGGCCACCAGGAGTGATCCCTGAGTGGGGGCCATATGGGTTACCAAGTATTGAATTCGACCCAGCTGCTAGCAAGGCAAGTGTCTGAACTCTGTACTGTCTCTCAGCTCTAAAAAGCTTTATTAAAGTCTAAAAGTCAAACAATAAATAGCACACGTTTAAATTTGTATGCTTTGGTAAACTTTAGTTATCTTTTGGGGTGGCCTGGAGGTGCTCGGGGGCTATTCCTGACTCTGTACTCAGAGGTCACTCCTGGTCATGCTATGCCACAGTTTATTTCTTTCTGTCCCACAGCCACGGGTCCCTAGCTCCTAGGGCTTTGCTCCTGGCTGTGCTCAGAGAACATATGCATCCTGGGATGCATACAGGGAAGCACCTCTCCAGACCCATACTTTGACACATTTTGGTCATGCCAATATGCTTGAAGCCATCACCACCACCAAGACAATAACCATTTGTTTGCTTGTTTGTTTTTCTTGAGCCATACCCAGTGATGCTCAGGGTTACTCCTGGCTCTTCAGAAATTACTCCTGGTGGTCCTTGGGAGGATCATATGGGATGCCAGGGATTAAATCTGGGTCAGCTACATGTATGGCAAATGCCCTACCCCCTATACTATTAGTCTCACCCCCAGAAGCTCCCTGTTCTCCTTAGCAATCCCTCCCTCTCACTCTGCCCCCAGGTAATCTCTGTCTGCCTTCTGTTACCATAGATTAGTTGGTATTTTCTAGAATTTTATATAAATGGTATCCAATAGGTCATGTACTTTGGGGAGATGTGTTATAGCCTCTTTCTTTCTTGTTTCTGCATGTATCAATAGTTCCTTCCTGGGGCTGGATTGATAGCACAGCGGGTAGGGCCTTTGCCTTACACGCGGCCGACCCAGGTTCAATTTCCAGCATCCCATATGGTCCCCTGAGCACCACCAGGAGAAATTCCTGAGTGCATGAGCCAGGAGTATATACCCTGTGCATCGCTGGGTGTGACCCAAAAAGCAAAAAAAAAAAAAAAAGTTCCTTCCTTTTCATGGCTGAATAGAATACCATTCTATACATGATATATTACAGTTTATTCATCTCTTGCTTATAAACCTGGAGATTATTCCCAATATTTTGCTATTACAAATAAAGGAGATCTGAGCTTTCACATTAAGGTCTGATCCAGTAGACATCTGCTTCTGCATGTCTTGGGCAAATACTAAGAACAAGATTACTACAGTGAAAGTATGCATACATCTTTGCAAGAGAATTCCTGGCAGGGATTGTGCCATTTCCCAGTGTGGGATTCCCTTGGGGAGGAAGCTGAGACTGCAAGGCCAGAGTCAGGGGTCTC
The DNA here is from genome assembly GCF_027595985.1 of Sorex araneus. Taxonomy (NCBI): domain Eukaryota; kingdom Metazoa; phylum Chordata; class Mammalia; order Eulipotyphla; family Soricidae; genus Sorex; species Sorex araneus. The sequence continues at coordinate 34,173,773 of NC_073306.1, forward strand.
TTGCCCACCTCCCACCTTGTCCAGCTCTGCTCCAGTCTGGGAGATCTGGACCTGGGGGTACCCTGGGGCCCAGCCCTGCTCAGAAACACCCTCCCCAACACTGACCTTCCAGACCTGGGGGCGCATCAGCGCTTCCTGGGACCCACCTGAGACCTGGTGACTCAGACAAAGGCCAGGAGGGACCCATAATCTGCCACACGGTTTCTTCTTTCTGTCCCACAGCCACCAGTGCCAGCTCTTAGGGCTTTGCTCCTGGCTGTGCTCAGAGGAACATGTAGGACCCGAGAGCAAACCCAGCCCCTCCCCGCATGCCCTCCCCCCAACAAAGCAGATGTTCCAGGCTTTCCTAAGGGTGGAACATTCCAGATTCTCTCTCGGGCCTAGAATCTGTGCCTTGGAAAGGGCCTGGGTTGCTTTGCCCTGTTGACGGCCCCCCTAGCCAAGCAATCCCAGGCAAGGCATCCTGAGCCCTTGGCATCCTGAGCCCAGAGTCCCTGTGTGAGCCCCACCTTGCCCCTCCCCCAGACACAGACCCAGGGCCCCTCCCAGCTCCAGAACACACTCATCTCTCCAGCTGAGGCTGCCCCAGGTTCTTCTCCCTGTCTCCCCTTCCCCCCAGGAAAACCCTGCAGGCCCGTGAAGGAGCAACTGAAATGCCACTTTCCGCAGGAAAGGGCCTTCCAGGGCCTTCATCCACCCGGCCACGCAGAGCTCTGGCCTCTTCCCTTGAGCCCACAGCCCCTCCCCCACACACACCCGTCCCACAGCGGCTGCCCTCTGCCATCAGTGTTCAATAGTGCCTGTGCCAGCGTCCCGGCAGCCTCCTGGGCCTCCTGGGAATGCCGTCAGCAACGTGGGCTGCTGCTGGCGCGGCTGGTGGGGACAGAGGCAAAGACTGACCAGGTGGGATCTGGGAGAAGCCGAGCTCCAAACCTCTGCCTGCGCTGCTGGACCCTCAGCTCACGCCTGGCCAGGCGGGGGTTGTTATTTCAGGCCCATCTTACAGATGAGGCCACTGAAGCACAGAGAGGCAGAGTCATTTGCCCAGCCACACTGGTCAGTGGTTTGGGAGGCTCTAACCCTGGCTGGGTCCCAGATACGGCAGTCTTCCCCACTGTGGCCCTTTAACACATGAGGGCTGGGGTGCGGGGAAATATCTGCATCCAGTTTTCATCAGTAGCACAGGTCTACTTTGGCCCCTTTCTAAACCTTCTTGCTACTTAATGTCCAGAAAAGCACTTACCCTTTTTCACTCCGCCTTGGGACCTGGATAGATTCCAGTGTGCGGCCATTATGTAAAAGCTTTATGAATATTCATGCATGAGTTTATGTAATACTTTCATTGCTCGTGGGTAAATAAATGAGAGTGGGAAGGCTAGGTCACGTTGTACGTGTCTGTTTAACTTTTTCAGAAACTTTTCCCAGTGTGGCTACAACGTTGCACGCTCCTCTCAGCACCGTCCCCACCGCTCTCCAGTTGCTCCACGGCTCCATCAGCATTTGATATGGTTGGACATTTTTTTATTTGAGATGTTCCAATAGATGTACAACACTGTCACACCAAAATTCGGACTCCCGTTTCCCTGGTGACTCTGACACTGAGTTTGTTTTCATGTAATTTTTAGTGCGTGTGTGTGTGTGTGTGTGTGTGTGTGTGTGTGTGTGTATCCAAGGGCACAGGGGACCATCTGTGGTCTTGAGAGTTGAACCAGGGTCAGTCACATGCAAGGCAAGTACTTGTACTATCCCTCTGTCACTGTCTTTGGTAAAGTATCAGTTCTAATCTTTGTCCGTATTTTATTTTATTCTTAAATTATTTTGGGAGGATCATACACGTGGTGCTCAAGGATCACTCCTGGTGGTGCTGTAGGATCTAATGGGGTGCCAGAGATCAAATCAGGGTTAGCTACGTGCACGAGAAGAAGCTTAATCCCTGAATTCTCTCTCCAACCCCGTCTTTGTCTATATTTTAATTGAGTTGTTTTCTTAGTGCTGACTTATATCAGACCTCTAGATATTCTGCCAACCACTCTAGATAAATAATCTTTTGTCTCCCACTCTGTGATTTGTCTTTCATTGTCTTGACAATGCCTCAGGGCAGTATAATTATTCATTTATTTATTTATTTTTGGCTTTTGGGTCACACCCAGCAATGCTCAGAGGTTACTCCTGGCTCTGCACTCCGGAGTTATTACTGGTGGTGCTGGGGTACCATATGGGATGCCGGGGATCGGACCTGGGTCGGCCCCTTACAAGGCAAACTCCCTCCCTGCTGTACTAACACTCTGGCCCTATATTTCATTATTTTTTTCTTCTTGGGTCACACACGGCATTGCACAGGAGTTACTCCTGGCTCATGCACTCAGGAATCATTCCTGGTGGCGCTCAGGGGACCATATGGGATGCTGGGAATCGAACCTGGGTCAGCTGCGTGCAAGGCAAATGCCATACACACTGTGCTATCGCTCCAGCCCCTTCAATTTTATTAAAGTCAAATTTATTAGTATTTTTATGAAGTTTAAATATTATTTTAGCTACCAAGAGTATCCCGCCAGCATGGGCAGAATCTGGCAAACTACCCGTGGTGTATTCAATATGCCAAAAGCAGTAATAATAGGTCTCATTTCCCTGACCCTGAAAGAGCCTCCAATCATTGTAAAGTCGAGTAAGGAGAGGCTGCTAAAATCTCAGTGCTGAGAGGAATAGAGACGTTACTGGTGCCCGCTCGAGTAAATCGACGAGCAACTGGATGACAATGATACAGTGATGAAGTCTTTATTTATCTCTGTAATATTTTATTGTTTTTACTAAACAGACCTTAGACATATTTAGTTCAGTTATCCCTAACTATTTGTTTGGCTGTGGCAGTTTGGCCATACCTGGCTGTGCTCAGAGCTTATTAGTTCTGGCTCTGAACTCGGGGATCATTCTTGGCAAGGCTCAGGGGACCCTATTGGGTTCCAGGGATCAAACCAAGGTTGCCTGCATATAAGACAAGTGCCCTACCTGCTGCACTATCTCTCCAGCCCCTATTTTAAAATTCTAGTTTCAGGAACCAGAGTGATAGTACAGTGGGTAGAGCGTTTGCCTTACACACGGCTGACCCAGGTTCGAGCCCCAGCATCCCATACGGTCCCCTGAGCCCCACTTAGGAGTAATTCCTTAATGCAGAGCCAAGAGTAAGCCCTGAGCATTGCTGAGTATGGCACCAAAACAAAACAAATTCTAGTTTTAGGGCCATGGACGTAGCAGTGCAGCCTTGCCTTGCACACGTGAGGCCCTTTCATCTCTCACCGCCTCAATTGTTTCATTCAATTTCAAGCTTGCTGCTGAAGTACAAAACATGGAGTTTTGTGTATTGATCTTGCAGCTTATAGACTTGCAAAACTCACTTAGTAGTGCCAGCGGTAGCTTCAGCTAACCATGTCTGCCCGTGAAGATAGTTTTTTTCCAAAGCCTAGGCCAGGGCAAGGGCACTGTGTTCAGGCAGCAAACTGAGTCCGTCCAACACCTTGCCTTGAGCCCTGCTTGTCTTCCTGGCAAGGATCAAACCTGGGTCCAGCAGGGCGAGCCCCCTACCTGCTGTTCTATCTCTCTGGCCCTGCTTACTGCTGTCTTAGGTGTCATTGTGTTGGTCTTTTGCCGTTACCGGCGGGAAGGAAACAGAAGATCCTGTCCGAGAGTTGTCAGGGATGGTCGGGAGGTCGCAGTGGGCTCTGAGCTGCATCCAGGCGATTCTTCTATCGTATACCAGGTGGCACACCTGGCCCTAGGGAAGGCCTGATTCTCCTGTCCTCTCCAGCTTGCCTGCTCTTGTGCCAAGTAGGGCAATGGGCAGGAAGAGGATGTAACCAACGAGTGGAGCTGAGCCATAGAGTAAGATGGTCTGGAATGGCTCATTGTAACTTTGGCAAGAAAATGATTTCTCTCTGAGGTTCCACTGCCTCCTCCTCCCCAGCCATTCCAGCTGGGCTCTCCCACCTGACACTTCCGCCCTGGCTGGAAGGGCTGGAAGTGGAGTGGCACCTGCAAACTTCAGGCTGGCAATGTTAAGGGCCACCTAGCAACAGCAGTACTTTCCTTCTCCTCTTCCTCTTCCTCCTCCTCTTCCTCCTCCCCCTCTTCCTCCTCCTCCTCCTCCTCTTCTTCTTTCTTTTTCTTCTCCTCCTCCTTTTCCTCTTCCTTCTCCTTCTCTTCCTCCTCTTCCTCCTCCTCCTCCTCCTCCTCTTTCCTGGCTCTATAGGCTGCAAGTAGGAGGCCTGGGTTCAATCCCCAGCACTACATGATCCCTTGAGTACAATGGGGAGCAAACTCTTAGTGCTTATCCCTAAAGGGGTAGCCCCAAGCACCACCAGGTGTGGTCCAAAACAAAATAAAACAAAACAAAAAGAATCTGAGACCAGGGAAGGCAATGTGACTCCCTCAGGTCACACAGCTGGAAGGTGCAGTATCAGGATCTAGCATTTGTATCCAGAAATCTGGTATCTGACCTGCCAGGAACAAGCCCAGAGAACACTCTTAGCCTCTGGGTTCCATCCTTTTCTTTGGCCTGGGCCCCTGTCTCCAGTTCTGACTTGTATCTACCAGTGGGTCTGAAGCTTTATTCAGGATCTGCCTAATTGTGGGAAACGGCTTGGTAGGTGAAATGCGCACAGGAGTAGTAATCCACTTACCCTCAGTTCAAGTCCCACTTCTTATTTGTGTATGTGTGTGTGTTGTTTGTTTGTTTGGAGGCCACACCAGGCTGTGCTTAGGGCTAACTCTTTGTCCTGTGCTCAGTGATCACTCCTTGAAGAGCTTGGGGGACCATGTGGGGTGCTGGGGATGAAACCTGGATTAGCTGCATGCAAGGCCAGTGCCCTACCCACTGTACTAATTCTCCAGCCCTGACAAGTCCCACTTTTTAATGGGGAGGCCTCGAGGCAAGCACTCTTGCCGAGCCTCAGAATCCTGCTGCAAAATGCAGTAGTGGTAGTACTTCTCAGTGCTGACACAAAGACCCGATGAGATTCTATCTAAAAAGTGCATCTTGCACCTGGGGTTCATTCAACACATGTGTGGGGAGATGCACTATTTCCAGCCTGGGCAAATAAGGAGCTTAGAAGTGGTCACTCCCTTGGGCTGGAGTGATAGCACAGCAGGTAGGGCATTTACCTTGCACGCGGCCGACCCAGGTTCGATTCCCAGCATCCCATATGGTCCCTCGAGCACCGCCAGGAGTAATTCCTGAGTGCATGAACCAGGAATAACCCCTGTGCATCACCCGGTGTGACCCAAAGAGGAAAAAAAAAAAAAGAAGTGGTCACTCCTTCCGGACAACAAGCTGAATAAATTGAAAAAGATCAATAACCTTTCTGAGATCCATCAGAGAAGTGAAGTCATAGGACAAACCGCTACACGCACACGCGCACACACGCACACACGTGCTCGTGCAAAACATGGAGACAGACATGTAAATGCAGCAAATAACAATTTGCCAGAGCAGATATCTCAGTGGGAACTACGAGAGGCTTGGTGTGGAAAGCTTAAGCATGTAAGTGGAAAAACAGGATGGAGTCTTTCCCTGGACAAATCTGAGAGTTAAAAACCCCCGGAGATTGGTCATAGTGATACCCATCACTTGGAATTTTCTCTCCAAGAGTTCTACAACATTCCCACCTAAGATCCGAGGGAAATTCCCCCAAACCATTGTGCAGTGCCCCAGACCACTCTGCTCTTCACAAGACCCGTCCTCAGGAGTCTCATCAACTGGGCAGGACCCAAACCTGCCTACCTAGGGCACGGGAAACCTCTGCCAAAACCTTCCAGGCCCCGGTCCCACCCGAGAGGGAACCGAGCACCTGATGATCACCTCCAGGCTCACGGGCTAGCCGGAGGGCGGAGACCCGGTGCTGAGCGTCTACCACATTCCTGTTTCCCCCGCCTTTTCCACCCCATCACTAGCAGTCCCCTGCCTGGGGTCCCTTTCACCCAGGACCTCATGTCTGTCTGTAACTCAAAACTCACAGAGATGTTCAAAGGCCAAACACTGTGTAAAGAAAAAAGAAAAAGAGATAGATGGAACAGATATTATGGACATCATGAACCCTACTACACCCCCCTGCCTACCCACCCACCCACCCACCCACCTTCTGCCGCCAATTAAATTATAAATAATAGGGGCTGGAGAGATTTAAGTGGGTAGGGCCCTTTTCCTTGCACAGGCCTGACCTGGTTCCAGGGCACCCCATATGGCCCCCTGAGCCCCACCAGGAGCCCCACACCTGCAGGGTGTGGCCTAAAAACAAAACAGAGAGAGAGACTTTGGGGTCAGGAAAGAGGTAGGGTACTTGCCTGGCATGGAGCTGCAGTCCCAATAATGGTCAGTCGTTCGAGGCCCAGCAGCATATATAGTCCCCCCAAGGACCATCAGGAGTGACCACTGACCACAGAACCAGACCTGTCCCCTGAGCACCATGGGTGTGGCCCCCAAACCCAACATAAAATAAATTTTTAAAAATAAATAGGACTGGGGCCGGAGCGATAGCACAGCGGGTAGGGCGTTTGCCTTGCACGCGGCCGACCCGGGTTCGATCCCCGGCATCCCATATGGTCCCCCAAGCACCGCCAGGAGTAGTTCCTGAGTGCAAAGCCAGGAGTAACCCCTGAGCATCGCTGGGTGTGACCCAAAAAGCAAAAAAAAAAAAAAATAGGACTTAGCTATCAATCTATCAATTGTATATAAGAAACCCTATTCAGGGACTGAAGTATAGGGAGTAAGGCACTTGCTTTGCACACAGCTGACACAGAGTCGATCCAGGATGACCACATAAAGTCACCCAAGCCACACAGAGTGATTCCTGTGTGCAGAGCCAGGAGTAAGCTATGAGCACTGCTGGGAGTGGCCCAGAACAGGAAGACCTCAGAACAGGGAGGGAGGGAGGGAGGGAGGGAGGGAGGAGGAAGGAAGGAAGGAAGGAAGGAAGGAAGGAAGGAAGGAAGGAAGGAAGGAAGGAAGGGAGGGAGGGAGGGAGGGAGGGAGGGAGGGAGGGAGGGAGGGAGGGAGGAGGGAGGGGGAGGGAGAGAAAGAAAGACATTTACTTTACATATGTAAATACAAGGATATCTACAACTTAAAATTGAAGGGATACTGAGAAGTACCAGTATTAATCCCCAAGCAAAGAGTCTGGGTTAATCAGTCCCTGAGCACTTTCAGGCTCAGAACAAACCCCCACCCACCCAAAGAAATAAACAGATGATAAAAAATAAAAGTAAAGGGCTAGAGGGGAAATGATGATTCAAAGGGCTGAGCACATGCTTTGCTTTTAGGAGCCCCAGATTCAATCCCTGGCACTGCATGGTCCCAGAGCACTGCCCCAAAGCAAAAACAAAACGGATAGAGCAAGATAAACCATGGTAACATTATGTGAAAGCAAGTTGGATGGAGCCGGAGCAAGTGGGTAAAGGCACTTGCTGACCTGAATTCAATCCCCGGCACACCATATAGGAGAGATCCCTGAGTGCAGAGCCAGGAGTAAGCCCTAAGTATACCTCAAAACAAAACAAAAAGCTGGAAGAGCTGCATTAACTGCAGTCAGAGCCAATTTCGCAACAAAGAAAATTATCAGGGATAAAGAGAGAAATCGTATAATGATAAGGAAGTCCAAGAGACTCAATAATCTTTTTTTTTAATGTTTATTTGGTACAGTTACAAACTTATGAACTTTCGTGTTTGCATTTTGTTTACATCCCTCCACCAGTGCCCATTCTCCTCCACCAATGTTCTCAGTATCCTCCCACCCTCCCACCCCACCCCACCTCTGTGGCAGGGCATTCCCTTTTGTTCTCTCTCTCCTTTTGGGTGTTGTGGTTTGAAATAGAGGCAATGAGTGGCCATCGTGTTTGGTCTATATTCTATTTTCAGCGCGCATCTCCTATCCCGTGCGGGTCCTCAAACCACACTTTACTTGGTGTTCCATTCTCTATCAGAGCTGCCCCTTCCTCCAGCGTGTGAGGCCAGCTTCCAAGCCTTGGAGCCAACCTCCTGGTACTTGAGACTCAATAATCTTTAAAGTATATGTGCCTAAAATCAGAGCATCAGAATATGGGAGGCAAAAATGACAGAGCTGCAAAGAGAAATGGATGAATTTACTCTGGTAGCTGCAGACTTCAACACCCTACTATCAGAAATGACAAATCCAGGGGGGCCAGAGTGATAGCCCCTGGGGAAGGCATTTGCAGCTGACCCCAGTCTGATCCCCAGAATCCTGTATGGTTCCCCTGAGTCCTGCCAGGAGTAATTCCTGAGCGCAGAACAGGAATAACTTCTGAGCACCTCCAGATGCGGTCAAAAAAAACAAAACAAAAAATAAAGAAGGGAAGAAAGAAATGATAAATCCATTAGGAAGAGACTCAGAAAGGATCTAGTTGAACATAACAGTACCGAACAATCAACTCAGTAAAATGTCTGTCTCTCGACTGTTTCATCCAACAGCAGCTATCCACACTTTCTTCTCAAATTCACACAAAACATTCACAAATAGATCTCTTCTCTTCCTCCAAATGTAAAGTGTACCCTCACGTATTGGAAAGAATTGGCATCATCCAAGAACTA
>NC_073306.1:35535541-35593041 GCF_027595985.1 Sorex araneus
ATTCGCCCTAGCCCTGAGATTGTAGCAGCGTCTCTTTACTCGTCCTTCCCAAAGATGCCACAATGGAGGCTCTTCAGGGTCAGGGGAATAAGATCCATCATAGCGAGAAGGTATACTTAAATTAAATTATATCCACAACCATGTTAGCGGTAAATGATCTATAAAGGACAAGTGAAAGACCCAGATATTTAAGATAAGATCCAACTACATGTTGCCTATAATAAACCTACTTTAAATATAAATTTAACCTCTATCACAAACTAATAGAATTGCAAGTGTTACTGGGAAAATCTACAATAATAGTTAGAGATAATTCCAATATCCCTTTCCTAATAATTGACAGAACAGCCCAGTAGGAAATCAGGAAGAAATTAGTAGAGTTAAACAACATTATCAACAAATCTGACATATAAAAAACTTTACCCAAGATGGTAGAATACAGCATGTTTTGGTTTTTAGAATTTTATTTTGGTGGGGGGAGGTCAGTCCTACTCACTGAGGCTGGAGGCCATCAAGGTACTAGAGGTGCTAGGAAAGCTCTGAAGTGCTGGGGATTATATACTGCAGTCCTACAGTCCTAGAAAGCACATTCTTTAGTTTTTCAGGTAGAAGCTTCAAAGTGCGTCGTCAATAAACCTTAGAAATCTGGCTCCCCATGGGGCCGGAGCGATAGTGCAGCAGGTAGGGCATTTGCCTTGCACGTGGCTGACCCGGATTCAACCCTCGGCATCCCATATGGTCCCCCAGCACCGCCAGGAGTAATTCCTGAGTGCAGAGCCAGGAGTAACCCCTGAGCATAGCTGGGTGTGACCTAAAAAGCAAGCAAGCAAGAAAGAAAGAAAGAAAGAAAGAAAGAAAGAAAGAAAGAAAGAAAGAAAGAAAGAAAGAAAGAAAGAAAGAAAGAAAGAAAGAAAGAAAGAAAGAAAGAAAGAAAGAAAGAAAGAAAGAAAGAAAGAAAGAAAGAAAGAAAGAGAGAAAGAAAGAGAGAGAGAGAGAAAGAAAGAGAGAGAGAGAAAGAAAGAAAGAAAGAAAGAAAGAAAGAAAGAAAGAAAGAAAGAAAGAAAGAAAGAAAGAAAGAAAGAAAGAAAGAAAGAAAGAAAGAAAGAAAGAAAGAAAGAGAGAGAGAGAGAAAGAAGAAATAAATCTGGCTCCCTTCCCCAGCCACTGCCACGTTGATTCACCCCCAGCCCTGCTCTACGGATTTCACGACTAACTCTCCATGGCAGGCAGCTAACATTCATGGACACACCAGTCCTAAGAACTCAGGGGTGGCCTTGGGAGGGGGCTGGGCCAAGTTACAGCCCCACAGAAGCCCTGGCAGCCTCACACTCCACAGGGACACCAGGCCAACTTCACCGCTTCACTAATACTCTCTGCAGAGATGCCAAGCTGCGAAAAATTTTAGGTAGTTCTGGTCTCCAACCTGAGAACTTTGGTTTTCCCCCAACTCATTGGCCAAGACCACAGATCTTAAAGTGTCTGGACTGGGTGGCCATGTATGTGGCTGTGCAACACCTCCAAATTTGTCAAGACTGAAATTCCAGTAGGAGCACACCAAATTAAATGGGAAAGTAGTAGCATGAAAGACAACTAAGTTCAACAAACAAAAGCAATAACAGTGAAGGTTCAATTAGCAACAGTTTAGTAAATCCTCAGATAAGGACTTAACAACCCTGTGGTGCGATATAACAATTTTCACTTTTTTTTTACTAAAATATTTTTGATAATTTTGTTAACCATTTAGTTGCAGCAAGCAATATAAAATAAGTTACTGTGTGTCTGCTAAGGGTGCAGGCTTGGAGGGTGATTTGGTAAATGGGGACAGTAATGGAAGGAAGGTCACTTTGGTGGGGGATTGGTGTTTGCATATAGAAAGCCCATAAATAACAATAGTATATATATACTTTTTGCTTTGTGGGTCACACTCAGCTATGCTCAGGGGTTACTCCTGGCTCTGCACTCAGGAACTACTCCTGGTGGTGCTCGGGGGATCATATGGGATGCTGGGATTTGAACCCTGTCGGCCGCGTGCAAGGCAAACGCCCGACCCGCTGTGCTGTTGCTCCAACCCCAAATAACAACAGCATTATGAACAACTTTGTAAACCACGGTGTTTAAATAATCTTGTTTATAAAGAAACAAATCTAATTACTGCAGAGAATATAGAAAACAATGTTGTGTTATGATCAAGTTTTCTAAAAGCTTAAAGTGAATAATTCCAGCCACTAAAATGAAATAATGATGTAATATGATAGAAGTGCTATTTATCATTGCAATAATAATCACGTAATATATAAATGTATCAAATTAACATGAACATATATTATACAATATTGTATATAATACATATGCACATATATATATAACTATATATCAATAAGATACATCTAAATGTTGGGTAAATGAAAGCAAAAGGGACATGATAAAATAATTTGAAGTGAAAGAAAAAAGAAAAGAATGGTATCAGAATTTTACTGAGTGATGGTAAAATATTAATCAGAAAAATTTTTTAAGGAAAAAAGCACATTATTAGAAGAAAAACAAAATTCCAAATCAATATCATCAACTGTCACCTTCAGAACCAGAGACAGCTCAACAGTAGAGCACATGCCTTTCCTGTGTGAAGTCCTGAGCTCCATCCCTGCACGCCCCCCACACACCCCATTTTACTTGAACTAGAAACAGAAGAACAATGAACCCTAAATTAAAAGAAGAAAAAAATAACAAAGATCAGGTAGAAAATAGAAAAGTAAAAGTGAAAATCAATGCAACTGAAAGCTTTGGAAGTAAGTTCCCAAGAAGTTTTTCTTTGCAAGAAAATCTCAAGAAGTGTTCGTGAGGTCCAGGCTGCTCCTGGCAATACCCAGCAACCTGGAACTACTATTTCATATTAGGACTTGAGGGTGTGGCATCACTCGGATCCTGTGGTATTAGGTACGGGGGTCACCAGGGCCACACCTGAAGTTTATCCAGGAGCTATGTAGTTCTGGGGATCAAATCAGGGTCGTAAGAATGTAAAGCATCACCTCTGACCCTGGTACTATCTCCCCAAACCTCAATAGCTTTTTTAAAAAATATTACACAGGGGCTGGATCGATAGCACAGCGGGTAGGGCGTTTGCCTTGCACGTGGCCAACCCGTGTTCAATCCCCGGCATCCCATATGGTCCCCCAACCACCGCCAAAAGTAATTCCTGAGTGCAAAGCCAGGAGTAACCCCTGAGCATTGCTGGGTGTGACCCAAAAAGCAAAATATATATATATATATATATATATATATTACACAGGGTCAGAGAGACAATACAGGGAGTAAGGTGCTTGCCTTGCTTGCGGTCAACCCTGGTTCGATCCCCAGCATCATATATGGTCTCTCAAGCAACACCATGAGTGATCCCTGAGTGCAAGAATTAAGTCCTGAGCATTGCCAGATTGGAGGGGGGTCGCAAAAATAAAGCAAAGTTGAATGATCATTTGAAAAATAACCTAACAGGGTCCTGAGAGAGACAATTGGTAGTAGGATACTTGCTTTGCTAGCAGCCAATTCAGGTTCGATTCCTGGCACCCGATATGGTCCTTTGAACACCACAAGAACTGATGTCTAGGGCCTGGAGTGATAGCGCAGCAGGTAGGGCGTTTGCCTTGCACGCGGCCAACCCGGGTTCGATTCCCAGCATCCCATATGGTCCCCTGAGCATGGCCAGGGGTAATTCCTGAGTGCAGAGCCAGGAGTGACCCTTGTGCATCGCTGGGTGTGACCCGAAAAGCAAAAAAAAAAAAAGAACTGATGTCTGAATATAAAACTTAGCCCTGAGTGTGGCCCCAAACAGACAAAATAATAAATTAAAAGAGAAAAAAAAAGGAATAGAAACAAGCACAGCATAAAATTTGAAGTCTGTGGACTAGAGTGATAGCACAGCGGGTAGGGCTTTTGCTCTGCACTCGGTCAACCCGGGTTCGATTCCCAGCATCCCATATAGTCCCTTGAGCACCGCCAGGAGTAATTCCTGAATGCAGAGCCAGGAGTAACCCCTGTGCATCGCCAGGTGTGACCCAAAAAGAAAAAAAGTTGAAGTCTGCCATGCAGAATCTCAGTACCGCTTGGACAGTGTTACGTGGATTTTCTGGGCCTCCACTCTCAGCTGGGAAGATAGTAAAGGCCCTTGGTCCAATCCCTACCCCTACAAGGCCCCCTGGGCAGTGCCAGATAAAGCTCTGGTGACCCCCGAGCACAGTAGGCCCAGACAACGGGCATCCTCTGGTTCTCCACTGGGCCACTGGCCTGTCTGGCCCAAAATTACCAGGAGTGACTATCAGGGGCCATGGGGCGTGGCTTGGGAGCCCTCTTCCCCCTAATACAGAGAGGAAAAGCTACCCGCCACAGTCCTATACAGTTCCATTTTTTTTTTCTTTTTGGGTCACACCCGGCGATGCACAGGGGTCACTCCTGGCTCATGCACTCAGGAATCACCCTTGGCGGTGCTCAGGGGACCATATGGGATGCTGGGATTTGAACCGGGTTGGCCTCGTGCAAGGCAAACGCCCTACCCGCTGTGCTATCGCTCCAGCCCCCAGTTCCATTATTTTTTAAAAACACGTCTACTTTGTTAGTTTGGTTTGGGGCCATGCTCAGGGCTCACTCCTGGCTCTTGGCTCTGGGTCACTCCCAGCTGGGCTCAGGGGACTCTCTGTGGTTCTGAGGATCGAATCCAGGTTGGCTGCAGGAAGGTTAGTGCCTTACCCACTACACTGTCTCTCTAGCCCCTAAACAGGTCTTTGGGGATCTATTTTCCACACAATCCAACCACTTGAGGTGTAAAACCTAATGATTTTTTTGTTTATTTGCAGAGTTGAGCAACCAATTACCCCAATCTGCTTGATAAGATGTCTAGAAAGCCCAAAAGAAACTTTCCCTATCGGCAGCCACTTAACGTTTTCTACTAATCCCCTTAGCTCTAATTTAATTTATTTTTATATGTGTTTTCCTTCTCTGGACTTTTCATGTAAACGGAATCACACAGGATGTGAGCCTCTGTGACTGGCTGCACGCGCTCTGGAAAATGCGTTCAAGTTGCATCAAGCTGTAGCACGGGTCTAGCCGCACCTCATCAGATTTCACTGCTTTTCATTGCCAGTTAATATTCCGTTATTTGCATTGACCCCAGATCAATCCACAAGTCAGTTAGTGGATATGTAGATTGTTTTTCTATTTAGACTTTTACAAATGATGCAGCTATTTAGACTTACAAATAATGCAGCCATGAACATTCAGGTACAATTTCTTTTTTGGTGTGAACATATGTTTTCCTTTCTCTTGGGCATGTATCTAGGAATAGAATTTCTGGATGAAATGAGGACTCCATGTTTAATATTTGTACATAATTTCCAAAGGACTTTCCAAAGTGGATGCATCTTTTAAAAAAAAAATAATAAATGTGGGCTGGAGAGGTCCTACAGGGCTTTGTTTCCTTGAATTCCACCAGGAATGATCCCAGAGCCTGAAATTAGCCTTGAGCACCACCAGCTATGGCCCAAAAACCAAATAAATAAAGAGAGATGGGGCTGGAGAGATAGTGCAACCGGAAGGGCACCTGGTCCACCCTGGTTCCATCCCCAGCATCCCATATGGTCCCCTGAGCACGGCCAGGAGTGATCCCTGAGTGCAGAGCCAGCAGTAACCCCTGGGTACCACTGGGCATGACCCCCAATTATTTTTTAAACCCAGGGAAGAATTTGATCAGCTTTTGAGTCCTGAGTCCCCTGCTTCTCTCAGTGGCAAGAAGCAGGGACTGTGACTTGATGATCTTTGAGAATCACAGCCCAGAGAGGATTCTGTGAACACAGGCCTATCGCCAGGGGCAATGGCTGCGGACCCTGTCTCCCTCGCCCCATCATTTCCCAGCAGCAAACAGCAGGAGGCACACTCCGGATCTAGGTGGGTTCAGTGTGCTACAGGGGTGCAGGATGGCAGTGGGTGACCAGGAAGACTTCCTGGAGGCAGAGATGCTTGGTTTAGTTTGGGTGGTAAACAAGAAGTCTTCAGGGAGGAAGGAGAGTGTGTCTAGTGTAGCGGGGAGAGAAGAAAGCAACATGAGCGAAGAGGAGGAGAAGCAAGATAGCAGTACAAGTTGAATTGTCTCCCCGAAAGTTCTATGTTGAAGCCCTAAACCCTCAGTCCTCAGAATGTAGCTGTATTTGGAGATAAGAGCTATTGAGAAAATTATAGTATTGAAAGGAGGCCTTATGTGTAGGGGGGTTGGGGAGGGGGAAGGCTACTCAATTGGATCTGACTGGTGTCCTCATAAGAGGAAGGAATTTAGACCTAAGAAATACTCGAGGGGGGGGCTGGAGCAATAGCACAGCGGGTAGGGCGTTTGTCTTGCACACGGCTGACCTGGGTTCGATTCCCAGCATCCCATATGGTCTCCCGAGCACTGCCAGGAGTAATTCCTGAGTGCAGAGCCAGGAGGAACCCCTGTGCATCACTGGGTGTGATCCCCCCAAAAAAAAGCAAAAAAAAAATACTCAGGAGGGGGTGCCCATACAGAGTGAGGGTCCTATGAGACACAGGAAGAAGGCAACTTCTGCAAATCTGCAGGAGAGGCCCCCCCAGAGACCAAAATGCAGACACCTGTTGTTGATCTTAGATACCTAGCCCAGGACTGTGAAAAAATTAATTTCCCTTATTGAAGTCCCCCCCCCCCCCCGGCCCAGGCTAACACATGTTGGCAGCCTAATGCATTCAGGAATTTCTGGCTCGGGTGTGGAGGGAGACGACGGGAAGCAGGAGTGACAGGTTCCCAGGCAGGGCTGTGACTAGCGCAGGCTACAAGCACGGCTCTGGGCTGGGGAAGCAAGAGGGTTAGTGGCGAGGCAGCAGCTCTGATTCCTGAGTGTCTTCTGCCACTCCCGACTTTGCGCCCAGTTCTTTACAAGCAGCACTGGTAGTTCTATGATAGTTAAATGATACAGAATATTAGTATATCCTGAAAAGTCCCAGTCCTCAGAACTACTATTGTCATTGTGATCACAGGGAGGGGGTGTCAGGTGACATGAATTAGACCTTCAAACCTACCAGCTGCTCCCTGGAGCCCTTTCCCCACCCTGACTCTGCCCCTGGGTGGGGGGTCCGGGCCCATTTCCTCCTGCATTCCTGCCCCACTGTGGGCTCAAAGACCCCTGACATGTCTATGTCTGGGCAGATCTGAGTGACCTGCTATCTGGAGCAATGTGATGTGTGTGTTTTGTGTGTGTGTGTGTGTGTGTGTGTGTGTATGTGAGGGACCTGTGGGGAGATGAAAGGACTCTCCACACCTTTGACTTCCTGCACTTTCTCCCCATCACTCTTCCTGTCCAGCTGCACAGCACCTAGCCATCAGGCACTACCATGTGGTCACTGCAAGGTGGTCACCTCACCTGGGTGCCTGGGGAATTCAGTGCCCACTTCTATGGACCATTAATCTAGAACTCAGCACTGAGTCGGAGAGCTCCCTGCCACACTCGGACTGTGGGTGGGGCCAGGAGCTCGGCAGTCAGCTGGGCCCAACCCCAGACCCCTCTAGTCACTGACTCCTTCGTTTATTTGGGCCGAGGGCTCTCACTCCTCCACCTAAGGTTGCAGAGTGTGGACCAGGGGATCTAGGGAACAATGTCCCCAGGGTCCGAGGAATGGAACTGTGAAACAGCAGACCCTCTCACGGGGCAAGGAGGGAACAAAAACCCCAGAAGCGGCCTCCTGCCTCCTGCTGGTCCATTTCCATGTAGGGAAGGGTCTGAGGTTGGGGGTCCATTTCCATGGAGTGGGGGAGCTCCCTCAGTGGAGGCCTGAGGGTTGTACTTGGACTCCGGGCACCATCTCCGGACCAGCCTCCTTCCACCATGTCACCCTTGAAGGCCCGCACCCTTACTCAGTGAGATCATCACTGAGCATCCCAGCTGGCACACCCTGAACTCCCGAGAAAGGGAGGCGCCATCTCCCGTCCCTCACAGGGAGAGTCTCCCAGAGTCCACCTGGCAAATGCCTGGAAACCCAGCACCCTAGCGGCTCCCTGTCAACCGCAGCCCCGGTAGTCAGAGATACACTGCTCACCCCCCACCACACACCCCTACACACCCCTACACTCCCACTACCTGTCCCTTTCTCTCAGCTACCCCCTCAGCTCCTGGGTGTGGATCAAGAGGTCAAGTGCAGAGGTGATAAACGTTTGCTCCTCATGACTAGGGGGACCCCAGAAGAAGGGAAGCTGCAGGGGAGTGTAAGTGACTTTGCTGGGGAGTGGAGGGGAATGACTGAATGACTGCTCCTCCCCCAGGCCCCCTTGCCCCCCCCCCCTCTGGGCACTCGGGAAGTGCCTGGGGAGGTTGAGGATGTGCAAATCGGCTTTGAACAACTGCATGACCCACCGTTGCCATGCGCACCACCGGTCTGCCCGGCGTAGGCAACGGTCTCTCCCACCGTTTTTCAGGGAACCGTGGAACTCAGGCTGGAGCGAGGAATTGCTCTTTCAGAAAAGTTAAGTCAGTCCCAGAGTCTACCCAGGTTTCCCAGGAATGCCACTTTCTGTGCAGAAAAGAATTTCAGGAAATAAGGAGAGAGTTTAGCATCCAAGAAAGAGTGAAGGAGGGGCTGGAGTGATAGCACACTGGTTAGGGCATTTGCCTTGCACGCGGCCCACCCAGGTTCGATTCCCAGCATCCCATATGGTCCCCCAGCACTGCCAGGAGTAATACCTGAGTGCAGAGCCAGGAGTAACCCCTGTGCATTGCCGGGTGTGACCCGAAAAGAAAGAGAAAAAAAAAGAAAGAGTGAACGAAGCGCTCAGTCCCTTCGAGACGGGGTTATATAGGGGTTTCCACAAGGATCTTGGTCGGTCAGCAATTCTTTACCCAAGCAGGAGTTCATCAGGCTCTTCACCTGGTGGTAGTGGGGGTGGGGTGGGGGTGGAGAGCATTGAACTTCTGATGGTCCATTCTCCAGTTCTTTGTCCCTGCAGTCTGGGGCGTCTTTCCTCCCAGGGATCCAGCCAGGCCTTGGAATTCTGCATCACAAAGGCTTTCCGGACCCCTCAGTGGAATCCTGTATTACAAAGGTCTTCAGGTTTAGGATGCAGACTGTATTTCTCTTAGCACACATTCTCAGCCACCCCACAACCCCGCCCTCCGCCCCCCACACACCCCCATCTCTGCCTTCGAAGGAGCAAAGGCCGGGTCATGAGGAAGTGCAGAGGGGCGGGCCAGGAGGATCTCTATCCCCTTCTGGGCGAATCTGGTCCTGAATCTGGATCTGGAGCTGGGGGCAGCCTGGGAAGGGGAGCGGGCAGCAGGGAGGGGCGGGGAGGGCAGAGAGAGCACTGGGCGGGCAGAGAGAGCACTGGGCGGGCGAGCCTGGGCGGGAACACGCCGCGCTGCAGCGGATCCAAGCGAAGCTGCGAGCATGAAGTTGGTCATCCCTGGCCGAAGTAGAACCAGGATGCTAGGCCTGGGTCTGGGGAGGAGCAGGGCCTCGAGTGCGCTGTGCCACCCGGGGCCACTCACCACGCACTCCCTCCGGACAGCCCGCAGACATACGTACCCAGGGCGTGCAGGAACCTCGCCTCTGCCGCCACACCCACACCACCCACACCCACACTCAGCGCTGCAGGGCTGGCAACGGCAGCACACACAGCCCCAGAGACAGAGTGGACACACACCCAACTCACCCAGAAGCAGGCGCGCGCTAGGACGCACGCGTGCAGGCACAGACACATGAGGCGGTCATGCCCAGAGGCCCTTCCCCGTGTGAGTGCTGCCGGGCGGACTCTAAGCACTCCGCTCAGGGCGCTGGCACGGCGGCCGCGAGTCTCTGAGCTGGTCCAGGCTTCCCGGGCTCACGAAAACACTGAGGAATAAACAGGCCCAGTCTCAGATTGGGAAAGTAGAAAAGCTTATTGGAAAGTGGAAGAGAAAGGGAAAGGGACTCCCCAGGGGGGAAGGACTAAGTTAACTATGGCTCATTTTGGGGGGGGGGACTGGGTATAGGAAAACGGGGGTTTTGTTTTACAGAAAATGCAGAGAAATTAAAGATAAGGGTGTGTGTATGTGTGTGTGTGTGTGTGTGTGTGTGTGTGTAAGGCCTTTTAAATGAAAATTGAGGTTTTTGTGTTTCTTATCATTTGACCAGAATGTTAGAGAATGCGAGAAGCAGAGTGGTCTGGCCATTATTTTAGCCTCCCCATGAGCCTAAAATCAGGGGTAGAATTTTATGTTAAACGAGTAATAGCACAGCAGGTAGGACATTTGCCTTGCACACGGCCAACCCGGGTTTGATTCCCAGCATCCCATATGGTCCCCTGAGCACCGCCAGGAGTAATTCCTGAGTGCAGAGCCAGGAGTAACCCCTGTGCATCGCAGGGTGTGACCCAAAAAGCAAAAAAGCAAAAAACAAACAAACAAAAACCAATTGTTAACTTCCTGTTTATCAGAAGGGAGCCCAGGAATGCATAGGAAGTAAAAAATGTAGGAAGGGGGCACTCAAAAAGAATGGGACTGCTCAGAGCAGCTGGCAAGGGGAAACCGGGGTCCTCTTTCACTCCCCCCCTCTCAAAGATAACCCCTGCCTAAAGTCAGGAAGGGGATGTAGAATTGATCAGCCTCCTGATGCTGACTTTGGGATGTCCTTTTGCACTCAGGTGGTCTTGGGGTGCTTCCTGAACCTTGGAACTCTTCTTTCTTCTCTACCCCTCCATCCTGTGCCTCCAGCCCCTTCCCTCCTTCTCCATTGCTGACCTGAATCTCACCAAGGACTCAGGGAGGGTTCCCCTGGGCACCCCCATCAGCCGCAGGATCCCTGGGGAGGAGTCAGCCCAGCAGGAAGCCCCACTGCTCATCTCCTCTATCTCTCTATTGTCTCAACATCCCAGAACACGTGATGTCAGGGCTGGAGAGAGAGAGTCCAGGGGGTAGGTACTTGCTTGGCATGCAGCTGACCTCAGTTGAATCCCTGATGTCATAAATGGTCCCCTGAGCAACACCAGTAGTGAGTCCTGAGCGCAGAGCCAGGCGTGGCCCTTGAGCACTGCTCGGCGTGGCCCCCAAACCAAATAAATCACGGTATCACTGTCATCCGGTTGTTCATCGATTTGCTCGAGCAGGCGCAGTAACATCTTCATTTATCCCTGTCACATGACAGTGTAGCCCAACGGTGTCTGCTCGCTCCAGGAACACAAAGATCACGTTGTTGTTACTGTTTTTGGCATATCAAATGCATCACAGGTAGCTTGCCAGGCTCTGCTGCTGGTTAATATATATAATATATATGCATATATATTATATATACATATACATGTATATGTATATATATAATCCTAAGTGGTCTCAGAAAGCCTGGGGATCCCTCCCAATATTTCCCAGTCAGCCCAGCCAGTGCTTCAATGTAAAAGCCCGAGGATGTGGTTCTGCTCAGGACCTGTGGTGCTGGGGCTTATGTGAGAGGCAGCCCTGTGGCCAGAAAGGCTCCCCCTGCTCCAGCCCTGGTGCTTACTCTGTTTTTTTCTTCCACATATTCTTCCACATTTTGTCCTCCCTCTGATTCACCTCACTCAGCAGAATACCCTCAAGTTCCATCCATGTAGCAGGGAACTATCTGCAGATTTGTCACGCTGGGTAGTATGCCACTGTGCAGTGACTTCTTGACCCTCTCATCTGTTCTTGGGCCATCGGATGGTTCCAGATATAGGCTGTTGTGAATAGTACTGCAGTGAGTATAGGGATTAAAAAGCTAGTTTTAAAGTTAATCTTTGCACCAACTTGTTTTTGTTTTCTTCAAGATAGCTGTGGCTATACTATTTCTTTTGCATGCTCCATAAATTTTAGAATGAGCATGTGAGTTTAACAATAGAAAACTTGCCAGGATTTTCACGGGGATTTCTCTGAACCTGTAAGTCAGTTTAGGCATTGCAGACACCTTAGCAACACTGAGTCTTTCGATCAATGAACATAGTCTATCAGTCCACTTACTTAGGCTTCTTTCCTTCAACACTGATGTATTGTTTTCCATCTAAAGGTCTGACATGTCTTTTGCTATATCTACCTTTTCTAACTACTTCATGTTTCTGTGCTGCTATAAATGCTTTTTCATTTTACTTTCCTCATCTCATACTGCTAATATATGGTAATACTATTACTTTTTGTATATTAACTTTGTATCCTACAACAATGCAAAATTTCATTATTAGATTTGATAGTTGCTTTAGGAATCCCTAAAGATTTTTCTATAGGGGCTGGAGAGATAACACAGAAGGCAGGAGGGTTGCCTTGCACTTATGTAGTCCGTCAATTTCCCCATGAGTAATTCCTAAGCTCAAAGCCTGGAGCAAACCCTGAGCACCTCCGGGTGTGGCTCATAACCAAAACAAATTAAAAAGTTTTTTTTCTATATAAGCAAATGTGTGTCTACAAATAAAGCCAATTTTACTCCTTCCTTTCACAATTTATATTGCTTTTATTTTTTTCCTTATTGAATTAGCTAGATTTCCCAGTACAATGTTGAATAAGAAGTAATGAGTGCATACATATATACTTTCTTCTTATTATTATTGTTTTGGTTTTGGGGCCACACCTGGGGGTGCTTAGGTGCTTGTTCCAGCTCTGAGCTCGGGGATCACTCCTGGAGAGGCTCAGGTGCCATATGGGGGTCCAGGGACTGAACATGGGAGTCAGGTGCCTTTCCTGGTGCACTGTCTCTCTAGTCCCATGTAATTGCTTTGCTCCTGGAGGGTGTTTTTTTGTATGTTCGATTCAGAAGGTAAATTTCCAGGAGGAAGCTGAGGAATGCTGATCAATTTCTGAAAGAGGAGTAGAAGACCAAATGAGTTTGAAAGTCTCTTCTTTAAATCAGAAATGGGTTGCTTTTATCAAATGTTCTTTTCCTATATCTATTGAGATGTCTTTATGGATTTTTCTTTTTTATTATTGATGTGGTAAATGAAATAGATTGCTTATTTTATTTTATTATTATTATTTTTAATTTTTGCTTTTTGGTTCACACCCAGCAATGCACAGGTGTTATTACTGGCTCTGCACTCAGGAACCACTCCTGGCAGGGCTCAGGGGACCATATGGGATGCTGGGAATCAAACCTGGGTCAGCTGCATGCAAGGCAAATGCCCTGCCCCCTATGCTATCGCTCCAGCCAGATTGCTTTTTTTTTTTTTTTTTTTTTTGCTTTTTGGGTCACAACCCAGCGATGCTCAGGGGTTACTCCTGGCTTTGCACTCAGGAATTACTCCTGGCAGTGCTTGGGGGACCATATGGGATGCTGGGGATCGAACCCGGGTCGGCCACGTGCAAGGCAAACGCCCTACCCACTGTGCTATCACTCCGGCCCCCAGATTGCGTATTTTAAATATCAAGCTCAGGACCATATGCCGCACTGGGGACTCTAACCAGGGTTCACTACATGTCAGGAAATTGCCTTATCTCCTGTGCTATCTCTTCAACCCCTTTTTATATTTTTATAGTTGATTGGATACTGTCTTGTTAAAGGGTTTTGTATCTTTATTTATGAATGATCCTGAGTTATAATTTCTTTCTCTTGGTGAGGTTATTTTAGAAGTTTTAGAATAAGAGGTGTGTTAGGAGCGCCTCAAAGTCTTTGCTACTTTCCATTGAGTGAGAGTCTAATTCTCTTCTCTTTGAACCTGGGCAAACTCAGCGGCACACTTGGTGGAGGTACACTTCCAAAGTTAGAACAGAACTTTCTCGTAGGCCTCTTGGAATACTCAGAGCCTGTTAGAGCGGGCATGTTAGATACCTACCCACCTGATGTTGCAAAGCTGTGACGGAACTGAGACAACCATGAGAAGAAGGAGAGATAATGCCTACCCCAGTTTTTTGATCATTTTATGCTCTCTAGACATTAACCTCTCACATTTGCCCCTACACACCCATCCCGCTGAGGGCCCAGACCCCGTGGAACAGAGACAGACCAACTCCACTGGGGCCTATCCCATTCCTGATCCTAGGAGTCCAGAATGTGCTTTTCATGCGAGATCCTGGATTCAATCCCTGATTCCAGACTTCTGACACCTTGACCTTCCCCCAGCACTACAGACTGTGGCCCACTAGGATTAGCCCAGTTAACCCCAAGGACTCAGTTCTCCCAGCAATGCCAGGTATGATCTCCACAACAAGAGAAAAAAAAAAACAACAATCCCCTTGGACTATCATCACCGTCATCATCATCATCATTATCATTTATTTGTTATTTTTGTTTTGTTTAAGCCACTACTTTGGTGATACAGAAGTTCCCAGTAGAAGAATTATGCAGGTTCACTAAATGAGTTGGAGAATGTTCTCTTGTGTTTTCTGAAGAGGTTTGTGTAGGGTTGGTATTATTTATTCCTTAAATATTGGATAGGATTTACCAGTGCAACCATCTGGGTGGGAAATTTTGATATTATGAATTCATTGTCTTTAATAAACATAGCGTTATCCAGATTTCTTAGTCAGTTTTTTTTCCCCCCTTATAGGATGATCTTTTAGAATGTCAATCAATCTTCCTCTCCCTTTGGAAGCCTCCTTTGTCATCGACTGCATCAAGAACAGAAGCCCCAACCAGGCCGCTGTGTGACCTGGCAGGTCCTCTGCCTTTGGTCGCTCCCCTGCAGCACCTCCCTGGGGCTCACAGGCCTGAGGCTTTCCTGTCAGATTTCAGCCCACATTTCCATTCCCGGAGGAGGCTCTTTTGGACCAACAAGTCACAATAACCTCTTCAATTGCTCTCCACTTTATTGTCCATTTTAGAATTTTACAGCATTGATACTACCTGGTGTTTAAATTAATGACTTCTTTTTGGTTTTTGAGTCACACTCAGCAGTGCTCAGGGCTCACACCTGGTTTTGTACTTAGGTGTAGGATAACATAGCCTGAGGTAGTCATTTCAGCTGGGGCTTGAGGGACCATAATGGGGTATTGGAGATGGAACCCAGTCTAGCACCCTACCCACTGTACCTGAGAGATCTCTGGGCCCATAGCTGACATTTTTTTCTGGGGGGGGGGTCATACCCAGCGATGCACAGGGATTACTCCTGGCTCATGCACTCAGAAGTTACTCCTGGCGGTGCTGGGATGCTGGGAATTGAACCCGGGTTGGCTGCATGCAAGGCAAACAACCTACCCGCTGTGCTATCACTCCAACCCCACAGCTGACATTTTATCCGAATTTTTGGATGACTCACTAAGTGTTTCAGTGTGACTCTCACACCTTCCTAGACTTACAGGTCCTTTGCAGAGAGATCTTGTTGCTCTTACTTGCTGCTGTTTCCATATAGCTTAAAGCCTTGTCATAAAGGTTGGTAAATAATCTTTCCTAAATTCTTTTTTAAGAAATATAATACTTTTGGGGGCTGGAGCGATAGCACAGTGGGTAGGGCGTTTGCCTTGCATGTGGCCAACCCGGGTTCGATTCCCAGCATCCCATATGGTCCCCTGAGCACCACCAGGAGTAATTCCTGAGTGCAGAGCCAGGAGTGACCCCTGTGCATAGCTGGGTGTTACCCAAAAAGCAAAATAATAATAATAAAATAAATAATACTTTTGTAGATGAGATAACATGGCTGTAATGGTGTTGATGCTTATGATTTTGGTGTGCAAAGTCACTGTATTTTCTCAAGGGCCAAAGTGTCAAAGACGCTCCACCACCTTTCTGATCCACCTCTTCCTCCCTCACCCCAATGCTCGATAACTTGAGTTCCACAGAGTCTATAAGTTGAAAATCATTAGGTACTGTCCTTTCCCGTGACTTAGTTCCTTTATATATCATATATAAGTGAGATCATCTGGTATTTATCCTTCTCCCTGACTTATTTCACTTAACACGACCCCCCTCTAGCTTCAAGTTGTAGCGAAAGGCAAGATTTCTTCTTTTCTCACAGCCGAGTAGTATTTTGTCGTGCATATATACCACAGCTTGTTATTTTATCTTTTGGCTTTTTGGGTTACACCTGGCAATGGTCAGGGGTTACTCTTGGTTCTTCACTCAGGAATTACTCCTGCCGGTGCTTGGGGTACCATACAGGATGTAGGGGATTGAACCCTGGTTGGCCATGTGCAAGGCAAATGGCCTACCAGCTGTACTGTCATTTCAACCCCCATATCACAGCTTCTTTCCCACTCATCTGTCATGGCACACCTAGATTGTTTCTAGATCTTGGCTATTGTGAACAGTGCCACGATGAGCATAGGAAAGCATAGATCTTTTAGTATTCATCTTCTCAGAATAGATCAGTTCTTGATTTATTTTCCTGTACTCCCAGATTGGCCCTGGGTGTATGAGTTGAGAAATTGCTGGAAAGGGGCTTAATGAATCTTGGCCTCTGTTCTAATTGTTCCCCGGAAGTGGCCAGCACTGGGTTAACGAACAGGCACTTTCCAGGGGCCACACCTGCAGGCAGGTTCCTTCCGCCAGTCTGACTCCACCCAGTTTCCTCTTGCATCATCATCAGCAGCAGCAGTTGCCAGGAGGTAACTTCAAGGCCATTTAGGAGATAGGATCAGGGGGAAGGACCTACCAGGAGCCCTGGTGCTGATGCCCCTCTGCCCCTCCATCTGAGAGAACCACTTCTCCGGCTCTCACCGGGCCCACTGCAGACACTCATTTTTTTTTTTAAAGAAGCGCCGTTTCATGCCCACAACTTCCACCACACTGTCTTACCCCCATACCCTGTGACAGATGAGGAAACTGAGACCCAGCATCCAGCAGGGCTGGAGAGCGAGTACCCAGAGCTCATAGATTTCCCCTTTCATTTCTGATCCAACCAACAAGGGCATCAATTTCCGAGATTAACAGCTGCAAATGATGGCATCAAGTTGGCTGCCCCGGCGTCTCTCTGAAGTGCATCTCCAATTCAGGTTTATCTTCATTAAGCAAGTAATTCATTACCGGGCGGTAAGCATTCACATCAGAGCAAGAATATTAAAAAAGTAATTATATTTTTCACAGTGCAGCTTTCTGGGTAAATTGTATGCAAATTGCTGTCTAAATCAGGCTGGCAGATCCTATAGAGGGCCTGGCACTCTTTGAGGAGGTGTTTTAGAGCCTGGTCAAGCCCCCTTTGTCCCCCCTCAGTGCGTGTCCAGCATAGGATCTTGCATTTAGCACACCCCTCAATATTCCTGAGCTGCAGGGAGCCTCATCTGTTAAATCTCCTCATCTGTTAAACGGGTCCTGGCCAGTACCGGAGAGGGGAAAGGAGAGGACAGACCCCAGCTCAAGGTTGGCCGGATATGGACATGGGGGATGTGACCAGGAAAAGGCCAGCCTGCTCAGTGAGGACCTCAGGACCGGAGCATGGAGGAACCCGCAGGTTCAGAGACAGGGTATGGGCACATCGTATTCCTGGGGAGGGGCCAACAGGTGCCTCTGTCTCCAATACATGGTGTGAACCCAGGTTGACCTACTCTCCCCTCTGGACTACACGTTTCCTCCAGCCATAAGTCAAGCCTGGGTTGTGTCACTGACCACCTGCCCTGGGAGCTCCAAGGTCCCACTGGAGCAGGGGCTCGAAAGGCCAATGGGTCTGTTCTTTCCTTCCACAGCTGGGGAGAGGAAGCCTCAGGCGGTGCCTGGATGCGCCAAGGCCACAAGCAGGCAAGCACAAAGTGAGGACCCCAATCCCCAGGGAGGCGGCCCCAGGAGGCTCTGTCCCAGGGCAGGGGGGCCAGCAGGGTGTGCTGTGAAGCGCAGGCTCTGCACTCGGTACCACCAGCTCTTACTCAGGGTTGGAGCATTGGCCTGGGACTGGTCTGGGGACAGCTGCTTCCTGTCTGGGCCTTGGTTTCCCCAGGTATCAGCGGAAGCCCTGGCTGGAGATCCCGCCCACGAGTCGCTGTGGATTCCGCCTGAGACTTGGCGGGGAGATGCATCCGCCTCCCCCTTTCCCTAGGCGCAGGTTCCGGGAAGGTCCAGGGAGGAGAGGCCGCTAGCTCGCTGCAGCGGGCTGACCCTGGGGAGACCTAGCGCCAGCTCTCAGCCAACCTTGCTTCACCCCGGAAACCAGCTGGGCCAGGGCTTGGGAAGATGCACAGTGCCCCCTTGTGCAGGGGCCCACTTGAGGCAAAGGCCTGACAACCCTCAGTCCCCGACTCTGGGCCAAAGCAGCTCCGACCAAGCTTTATGGTTGCAGCCCAACAGGGCTCCCCGACCATGGAGCTCTTGGGGGTGTGGCCAAGTGTGGAGATGCAGCCATGAGAGCACGACACACACGCACAGGCAGGTACACAGCTGCAGCCTCCCTACCTCCTCTCATGCACCAGCTCATGTTCTCTCATCGTCCTCTGCGTGCCGCCGAGAGCCCCGCCCCGCCCCGGGGCCAGCAGGCTGCGGGCAGCGGGGACAGTGCCTGCGCTGAACATGCCCAGGCCAACCACTGCCACTATCTCTGAGAGGCCGGTGCCTGCCCGGCTGCCTCTCCGTCCCTGTCCCTTCTGGCCTGCAGCCACTGAGGGGCTACTGCCCTCTCTCCCGTTGGCGTCTCAGTCACAGCCCAGGCAGCGAGGAGTCTGCACCCAACCTGCCAGGGCGCTGTCTCTGGGGAGGCACAGTGGAAGGGGGCGCAGGCTTGGGCCTGAGGAACGTTCTCCAGTCTGTGAAAGTCCTCACAGGCCTGGAAATTTTCTCACCGAGCCTGCCCGCCCTCCCATCCCCCTCCCTCCCTCCCTCCCTATCTCCTTTCCTTCCTCCCTCCCTTTCTCCCTCCCTTCCTCCCTTCCTCCCTCCCTTCCTTCCTTCCTTCTCTTCTTTCCTCCCTCCCCCCTCCTTCCCTCCCTCCCTCCCTTCCTTCCTTCCTTCCTTCCTTCCTTCCTTCCTTCCTTCCTTCCTTCCTTCCTTCCTCTCTTATTTCCTTCCTTCCTTCTTTTCTTCCTCCCTCCTCCTTCCCTCTCTCCCTCCCTTCCTTCCTTCCCTCTCTTCTTTCCTCCCTCCCTCCTTCCCTCCCTCCCTCCCTCCCTTCCTTCCTTCCTTCCTTCCTTCCTTCCTTCCTTCCTTCCTTCCTTCCTTCCTTCCTTCCTTCCTTCCTTCCTTCCTTCCTTCCTTCCTTCCTCCCTCCCTCCCTCCCTCCCTCCTTACCTCCTTCCTCCGCCAGGGGCCACACCCAGGGCCTCACCTCACTTGACCACTGAGCCCCAGCCCAGGTCAAGTTCTTGTCTTTACTACATCTTTGTGGAAGAAGCTGCAGACTCCCCTGGGCCCTCTCAGGATGGTGCCTACCAGCCCAGCACCTGGGTGTAGACCAGGATCTGAGTCCTAATCCTGGCCCTGTACAGACTCCTGTGCCCAGTGGCCCTGGGGCTCAGTGTCTCCTGAGCTGGGTAGGAAGAGGACGGTGTGGAACAGAGCTGTATTTGCCCTTCCAGGCTGTGTGCTCAGGCCCAGGACTGGTTACTGAGGCCTCTGGCTACCTCACAATCTCCAACCACCTGCTGGAGATGGCCTTCATCCTGCTAGCCTTAGACCAGTGGGAGGGGAAGCAGAGAGCAGGAGCCCCAGGGGAGCGGTGAGCCTGCTGTGCTCCCAGAGGGGGGACTCCTTGGGCCTGCAGCCAGGCGCCACTCCAACATTGGCCACCCCCTTCTCCCTCCTTGGCATGGCCTTGGGCAGGCACCCTTGTATCTCTGCCCTTCCCTGTCCTGTGTGTGGGGGAGGGGTGGGGGAGGGGTTGCTCTCTTAGCAGGTGCTGGAGATCCTGGGGGTCCCATGTGGGATGGGGCAGGGAGGGGCTTGCCATGGAGATGGGGTGAGGAGACAGACAGGGGGGGCCACCCCTGAGTGTCCGAGCACTTGGCCATGGCGGGGGTGTCTAGCAAACCCTGAGCAGGAGCGGCTGGAGGAATCGAGGAGGCGATAAACCCCCTCACTGGCTCACACCTGCCTCCAAGGCCAAGGTCACGAAGCATCCACTGAGGGCAGGAGCACCAGCCCTTCAGCCCACCCGGTCTGTTCTGTCCATCCCCCAGGCTCGCTGAGCTGCCTCCCTGTA
This sequence comes from Sorex araneus, assembly GCF_027595985.1. Lineage (NCBI taxonomy): Eukaryota > Metazoa > Chordata > Mammalia > Eulipotyphla > Soricidae > Sorex > Sorex araneus. Next base: position 35,555,550 of record NC_073306.1, read on the forward strand.
TGCCCCAGCTCCGCCCCCTGGGCTGTACCCTGCATTAGCTCCTCTGCCCCCAGGACCCCCCCAGAACTTGCTGACCTGCGCCAGCCCTACCTGCTTATCTCTTCAGCTGTCTTTGTGGCCCTGAAACAGCCTGGCTGTTGCACCCCTAACACAAATCCCAAGCCTCTCACCTGCTGGCTCTCGTGCTTGTGCATCTGGGTGCATGCCCACGCACACGCGTGCACTCAGTTCCACCCCCCCCACCCCTGCCAGAAGCTAGTCCAGCCCTACGGGGCATCAGCCCTCTCCTGCTCCCAAGCTGTGCCTTCTCCTCCTCCTCCTCCCCCGAGACCCCACTGATTCCAGGGGCCGAGGAGCCAGGAACGATGGAGGGGCCCTGAGACGCCCCCTCTCCCCCCAGGAGCGCCTCCTCTCCCCCCCCAACCCCTGCCTCCTGCCACTTTCCTATGTCAGGGCCATGCTGATGACACCAGAGAATCCATCAAATGCCACCCCCGTGTCAGGTCATGTCACAACATAATTAAAGCATTAGATCTTCGTGATGAAGCCGTTGCCATCAATTCTGAGAGTGACTGATCCAATCTCCAGGAAGGGGAGCCTCTCTCCGCCCCGCTGGCGCAGCTGCTCCCTCCCAACGCAGGGAGACAGCGGGGCTGGTTCTATTTAGGGCTCCGGACCTCAGGCTGGGAGGCAGGAGGGAGCCCCACGGGAGGAGAGTCTGGACATGGGGAGGGGTTTGCCCCTCCTGCCACTCAGCCTGCCGGGGGATGGTGTGTGTGTGTGCATGTGTGTGTGTGTGTGTGTGTGTGTGTGTGTGTGTGTGTGTGTGTGTGTGTCGGGGTGGGGGGGAGAGCCCTGTGACCTGGGGGCTGAGTCTCGGTGTCCTTGCAAAGGACACTCCCGCCTCCACTGCAGTGTCCTGTGGAGCTGGGAGAGGGTGGAGACTTGATTTCTAAGGAGCAGAGGGGTGAAGCGGCAGGAAGTCTAGGTTCAAATCCCGTCTGGCTGTGCAGCTATCTCCAAGGGTGTCTCTCTCTGCCTCCCCTCACCCAGAGGAAAGGGAAGGCTCCCCAGGGAAGAGGAATCAGAGGGATGCCCAGCCTCCTGGTGACCCATCACCCCGCCCATGCGCTCTTGGCAGCCTCTGGGTGGGGCTCAGAAGAAGAAACTGGCCTGAGTCCTGGTCCTCTGCCCATGACCCACGGAGAGATGGAGTGGGGACAGAAGATCTGCTTCTGTCACTTCTCAGAGGACCCCCTCCTCGGGAGTCAGTGTCATTGGCGTGAGAGCCTGGCTAATGGCAAGAGGGGTCGGGCAGGGCCCAGGGAAGAGGAAGAGGCACAGATCAGTCAAGGCCATCCATCTATGACTGGCATGTCAGAGAAAGGGTAGGGAAGAACCGGCCGAGTGGTCTGGGGCCCCAGGGCAGGCTGAAGTCTGGGCCACCACTGGCCAGGCAGGAACAAGTCTTGGCAGCTGAGTGGGGACACAGAAGCCTTTGGTTGGAGCACCTGAAAATTAACCATTTCTGGCTTTTCTGTGTATCCAGGTCATCGAGTGGTCTGTTGGGGGAGAGGCTGGTGTAAGTCGTCTAGAATTCTGTTTTGGTTTTTTGGCTTTGGGTTTTGGAGCCACACCCCGCAGTGCTTGCTCCTAGCTCTCTGCACTCAGGGATCACGCCTAGTGTTGGAGTCTTGGGGGTCAAATCCAGATCAACCAGGTGCAAGGCAAGATCCCTAGCCACTGTCCTACATCTCCGGCCCTGTTACCCAGTTTGTTTAAAGTTTGAGATGCCTTAGAGAGACAACCCGGGGGACCAAGAAGTACGAAGCAGGAGGATGGACATACACATCTGGACTTCAGGGCAGAGATCTGTCTGAGCTGAAGCAATACGCCGAGACTGGAGAAGGACTCAGATAAACAGAACTAAACCCATGACCTTGAAGGAGACCCCTGGGGAAGGGAAGGTGGAAGAAAGAAGGTACAAGAAAGTACAGTTTGGAGCAGTAGAGTGTTAAGAGGCTGGAGAGGTGAAGAGGAGCCAGCCTTGAAAGCAGAGCAGGGAAAGTGAGAGGGGAGAGAATATCTGGGCCAGTGAGGGGCCGTAGCAGGGGAAGGGAGGACTCTGGGAAGGTCCCTGGGAGGAGGAAGTGGGCCCCGGCTGCTGGTCATGATGAAGAAGGTGAGCTGGCCAATGGCACTGTGGAGTAATATTGGTTGGAGGAATAAACAGGAACAGGCAGAATTTCTTTTGGTTGTTTGTTTTGTTTTGGGTCTACACCCAGCAGTGCTCAGGACTTACTCCTGGTTTTGTGCTCAGGGAATCACGCCTGGCAGGGCTCGGGGGACCGTAGGGGATGCCAGCGATTGAACCTGGGTCAGCTGCAGGCAAGGCAAGCACCCTACCTGCTGCTGCATTTTCTCTCTAGGCCCGAACAGACAAAAATACTGTCAGCAGAACTGGGGGCCTGGGCTTCAGATGGTGGCAGAGAACTGAAGGTCAAGTTCGGACCCCAGACTTAGAGTCAGAGGCGGAACTGGAACCGAGGCATAATTCCACTGAGAAAGCACGTGCCAGGCAGGTACTGCTCAGAGCCCAGGCAGAAAGACGTGGTCTTTCCTGAAGAGATTCCGTGTCTGCTGGGGCAGAGACACAGCAGACAGCCAGATGCGCAACACCTTTGAGGGCCACCTGAGGTGCTCAGGCCTGCCCCTGGACCTTAGCTCCTACCAGGCCCCAAAGTGGTGGCCTTGACTGTAGGCTGCTCTGAGCCTGCTAAACTTTGAGCTTGTTTCCAACCTCACTTCCTCATCTTTTGGTTGTGCACATCGCCCTCTGGCTGGGACACACCTGTCCCTTCAGACGTGTGCACCTTCTGTATAAACCCATGCCCTTGCAAAGGCTGCATTCCACATGGGCCCCTCAGCCTGGGTCACAGATCCCAAGGTTGCTGCCGGCAGCCTGCCAGATTCCCCTGGGTTGTTCTCCACCCACTTCCACTCCCATCCTGCCTTGCTCCTGCTCCGTTTATAAGCGGGTGTCTCGGATCCAGACTTTCTGAGCCATAATAAAAAGTTCCTTCACTTGGGGCTGGAGTGATAGCACAGTGGGTGGGGCATTTGCCTTGCACGTGGCTGACCCAGGTTCGATTCCCAGCATCCCATATGGTCCCCTGAGCACCGCCAGGAGTAATTCCTGAGTGCAGAGCCAGGAGTAACCCCTGTGCACCGCCGGGTGTGACCCCAAAAGCAAAAAATAAATAAATAAAATAAATAACTACAAAGTCCCTCCACTTCTGGCATCTTTGGCTACTGGGCCCCAGTCTGGCCAGTCTCTTGAGGCCTGATCCCTAGGCCCCCAACCCCCTGATGGTTGAATCTCAAACTCGGTTTCTCAGTGGTGCTCTTGACTGCTCTCCCAGGAGCTGGTTCTCCTTTCAGCTGTGAGGCCCGACCCTCAGCTTGGGGCCCTCCCACCCTAGCCCCTGCAGGGATGCCCACTCCGCCCGCCCATGGAAGACAGATGGCATGGATTCTAGCGGGGCGGGGGAGTGGGGGGTCAAACAATGGCTTTGGAAGCCCAGAAGTGTGGAAGGGTTGATTCCAGCCGGAGGTTCTGAGGCTGCTTCCTAGATCCAGCGCTGTGAGCCCTGGTGGGTGAGACTTGGACAAACGCAGCTGGGGGGGTGTGGGGTGCCCTGTAGGCCTGAGGGCAAGCAAGCACAGAAGCCCCTGCTGTGAGAAGACCGTTTGCCTAGGGGAAACCTTGGTGAGAGAGCCTGCTCCTGCCAGGGAGGGGCTGCGTGCCTGCAGAGAGGAGGCCGGAAGGGGAAGGGTTCCACCAGCTTCCCTTGGCTGGCAGCCCCCGTCTCTGCCCCAGGCCTGCCCTAGTGCTATCCTTTAGCAGCCCGGTCTGGGGGGCCTGACTCGCTTGTCCAGCACCTTTCAGTCAGGAAACACCCAAGTTGGTTTCCCAAGAATTTTTCCATCCCCTTACCTCCCCACCACCTCTGGCTTGCTGTACCAGCCTCTCCCTCGGCTCCAATCAGGGCCTCAGAGGCTCAGCCAAGGAGAAGAAAGTCAGCCTTTGCGGGAGAGTTGAGGAGAAGTGAGGGAAAGGTAGAAGCCCAGGAAGGCCTGGAGAGAGGGAGGCGGAGAAGGGATGCGCAGAGCAGGGATGGGGGCACACGGAACTGAGATTAGGGTGTACCCCTGGGGCTTTGGGGTACCCTGGACTCAGCAGATCCCTCCCCAGCCTCCTCGCGAGAACGGGTGTGCCTCCGCCACGGAGCCCTCCGCCCTGAAGTAGGGCACACACGGGCTTCTGGAGCGGCTGAGCTCTCCCTGCCGAGCTGCCATCCCCCCCCATCCAAATTCCGTGCTCGGAGGCCACGGAAACAACCCCGTTTCCCCTGCCAGCTGCATCCTGGCAGAGAGCAGAGTGCGGAACCCGCGGCCAGCCCCAGGGCGACTTTCGCAGGAACCCCCGAAGCGGCTCTGGAGCCGCCCCCTGGGCTCGCCCACCCACCTGCTGTCTTTGCCCTGCAGGGGTGGCCCGAGCAGCGTCGCTGCCCGTGCCTGGCCAGGTATGTTCGCGTGGGCACCGCACGTGCCCTCACGTGGCTGCCCAGAGCGTTTCTGGCCGTGGGCCTGCGAGGGCAGGCGGGCGGGCAGCGGTGTGCCAAGGAAGGGCGGTGTGGACGTGGGCGGTGTGGACGCCGCGCCGTGCGTGGCTCTGCGTGTGTGGGACTCGCGGAGGAGCGCTCCGTGGCCTGCGACACGGCTCTGTCCACGGGTGGGCGGGTGGGTCTGGGCCTCTGGTTAGAGTGTCTCTGAGTGTCTGATTGTGACCGCGCGTGAAGAGCTGGTGTGTGACAGATTGCAATTTAATGCAAATGTGAGGCTGGGCTGGTGGCAGATTGTAATGTAACGTGTGCGCGAGGCTGGCTGAGGCTGCGTGTGAGAGACTGTGCCATGTGTGCCTGTGCGCCTGTGTGTGAGGCTGTGTACGTGCGCGGAGGCCTGGGTGGAGCTGTGTGTCAGCACCCGTGGTTGCGGGTGCGACGGTGGCTCGGGGGGTTATGATGATGCAATGTGTGTCTGTGACTCTGCTGTGTGTATGAGAGAGAGAAAGAGAGGGAGAGAGGGAGAGAGAGAGGGAGGGAGGGAGACAGGGAGAGAGAGAGGGAGAGAGAGAGGAAGGGAGAGAGACAGGAAGAGAGAGAGGGTGAGAGGGAGAGAGAGAGAGGGAGAGAGAGAGGGTGAGAGGAAGAGAGAGAGAGGGGGGGAGAGGGAGAGAGAGAGGGAGAGGGGGAGAGACAGAGAGACTGCAGCAAAGTGCAAAAGAAAGGGGCCTGTGTGTGGAGGTGGGAAGGCTGAGGACAGTGCAGGATGAAAAGGGGACTTGCAGGAAAAGGTCTCCCCAACCCCATTTTAATCAGAAACGGAGCAGCTGTTAGTCTGAATAGACACTGCACAAGGCAGACGTCTTAATCTCTTCTGCATTGTGATTCACTCGGCGAAGCCCTATTACTCAGCTTTTGATAGGAGCTTACTTGTCTCAAGTGTTTTCATTATTGCCCTAATACTATCTATTAACATACTGGAGGGAGCTCGCTGCTGTCTGGAGCTGGCATCACTGGGCTTTTAAAGATTATGGGCCTTGCAAATACATAACATTTTACTGCCTTGCAGACGTAATTCATGGGGGGAAAAAGGCTCACGTACATAGATAGGTAAATAGATAACTGAGTGGGGGAGAGAGCGAGCTGGAGGCAGAAGGAGAAGCTAAGATCCAAACGTCGTCGCTGTCAGCTCCAGCTCAAATAATCACCTTTCCGGAGGAGGGGCCAGACAGACATCTGTCTCACTGAGGGCAGCTCGGGCCTCTGTCTTGCTCCCTCTCCGGGTGTGGTGGGTGGGGGTCCGGCACGAGCCGTCCAGAGGCCTTCAGGCCCCAGGCTTCTCAGGTATTTGGAGGCACAAGGTGGATCCATGGCAGAAACATCGCAGGACTGGGTGTGTCAGGTCACTTGGTTTGAACCCCAACCTCTGACTGATGGACAGGACAACCTTTGTCCCCACCTCTGGAAACACTTTTCTAAAGTGCAAAATAAGACATTTGGACAAGGTCATCTCCGAAGCCGGCTGCGAAGGTCTTAGTCTGAGTCCAGCAGCTGCTTACATCACAGGCAGTAGCACTGACCCCTCCGCCAGGAGGCCTAAGCTCAGAGAGTAGAGAGACGCTCACCTCCGATCTCTCGGGGTTGGGCCAAAGCTGTGCCCAGCACGTCTCTCAGCAGCGCTGTGGTGGGTGCCTGCCCAGAGGAGCCTCCACTATTGCCTTTCCTTTCCACAGGATGACTGTGTTGTAAGCTTTTTGCTTATTCTTGTGGTTCCAGGCAGTATTTGAGGTAACAGAATGCCTTCCCCTCCATAAAATTCCACTGCAATAGTAGGAAGATTTATAGAATTTATGATAAATTCATAAGATGTATCCACAACCCCTCCCCACTAGAAATCATGACATCTATAGAGCAGGGGAAATAAGGAATTTTCTAGAAGACAAAAAGCAGATAGGAACAATTTTCACTGTCACTGTCATCCCGTTGCTCATCGATTTGCTCGGGTGGGCACCAGTAATGTCTCCATTGTGAGACTTGTTTGTTACTGTTTTTGGCATATCGAATACGCCATGGGGAGCTTGCCAGGCTCTGCCGTGCGGGTGAGATACTCTCAGTAGCTTGCCGGGCTCTCCTCTCTCGATTCCTCCGGAGGAATCGAACCTGGGTCAGCCACGTGCAAGGCAAACGTCTTACCACTGTGCTATCGCTCCAGCCCAGGATTTTTTATGGAGGAAAAATCAAATGGAAACAAATGTATGGAGACTGGTAAAATCAGTACAAAAGAAACTGGCTGGGGAGAGTCCTCTGTTCCCAACAGAGCCAGGAAAGACTCTGAGCACAGGGAGCTGGCCGTATGCACACCGTCAGGTAAGAGCTGCTGGATAAACAAACGGGCCGGCCAGTCCCACATTCTTGCAACAAATATAGAATGGTGACTGGGGACTTTTGCCCTTGATGTGGAAACTGGTGGACAGCTTTCCAAACAAACAGAAAGATGTTCCTTAGGAGGTATGGTCAGTGGTTACCCTGGTGGTAGAAAACCACCCCACTCAGTGTCCACATCCGGGTGGAGTTCCTTACGTGTTGACTTGGGACTTGGCTGTATCATTTCGCTTTGGCCAATGGGTCCTTAGCGAGCATGACGCAATCGTTGGGACTTGTCTGCTTGGACTCTACCCGCCCTTGGAAACCAACCACTGTTCCAGAAAGGAATCCACTCTACCCTCCTGGAGAAATCCAGCTCTGCAGGATGAAAAAAAAATCCTTGCGGAGAAAGAGGCCACCTGGTGGAGAAATTAGGTGCTTCTGCAGATGGTCCACACAAAGGCCCAGACCCCCGGGGGGCGGGGGGGGGGGGGAAGCCTCCTGGGGCCTTCAAGCCCTGTCCAGCTGTCAGTTGGATACAGCCACATGAATGGCATTTCTACAGCCAATGCCACATGGAGAAAAGAATGAGCCTGGGCAACCTGTAGAATCTCAAGAAAGAATGATCGCTGCTGTTAAGCCACTCAGTTGTTGGAGATTGTTAGGCAGTGTTAAGAAACTGATACAGAGATAACTATGCAGGTGTTGAGGCCAGGGAAGACAAAGCAAACTCAATCTCTGCAAAGGGAATAGGAAGGAGATAAAAAAAAAAAGAAAAGACATTGATGCAGACGTGCCCAGAAACAAGTCTATTCATTAACATACTTGCCAGCGAAGAAACTCTGAATTCCCTGAGTTCCCCCGGTAAGTAAGCCGCTGGGTCTCCCCTACACACAGAATATCCCCCGTGGCCACCGAGCACTGTCAGGGGTGTTCTTGGTGACCCACGAGTAGCACCGCATCACCAGGTCTCCACACTGCCAGGAACCACCCCCTGGGTGCCCACCCGCACCCAGCATCACTAGAAAGTTATCATTCCCACCTCCACCCCTCCACCCCCCACAGGAAGAATTCTAGGTTGCGCCTCAAAGTGGTTTAGAAGAAATGTGCTTTTATAAAGCAAGAGTAGGTGTCTTTGGGAAAGAATAGAAGAAATTATCCTTGTAAATTAAAAAGCATGAAGACAAATTCATGAAGAGGAAATCCTCTGTAAGGTAATGAAAATAGAGAGATACAGAATATGAGAAAAAGCAAGACCTACTATTTATCTTCTAGAAGTTCCAGACTGATTAATGGAGAGATTAGAGATGATGAAATTGTTTAAAATATTTTTCAGAGCAGAAGAAAGATCGAAGTCCTCTATCTTTCAAAGAACCACAAAGAACTATCAAAGAACCACAAAGTAACATTCAAAAGATATGTTCTGGTGACATTTCTAAATTGCAAAATAAAAACAAAATTCTCAGTACTTCTGGATTATTTTGAACCTGCAATTCTGTAACAACCCAACTATCAAGCATGAAAACAAATCCAAGATAGTTCATGATAATAAAGGACAAAGAAAATTTACTACTCATTCACTTCTTCTGAAGAAATAATTATGTACTACAGAAAAACTAAAAAGGAATTCAAAAAAAGAGAATGTCATGAGAACAAAAAATTTTTAAAAGAAACCAGTAAATGTCAGTCTGAATAATAAGTGAAAATGAATCTATGAAAGTTCATGCAATTTTTGAGAAGTGACTTATTTAAAATACATGGTAATAAAGTAAAATAACACTCAAACTTAAAGTTTCAACAAATTATGACAGTAAGAAGCTTAAGATACTATTGGGGAAAATGTGTTTAAATATGCTCATTAAAAATGTAAGGCATTAGAAACACAAAATTTTTACTTAGAGAAAATAGAAATAAAGAAAATGGTCAATCAAACAATAGGCAGAAGAAAAAAAATCCAAACACATCTGAATCACACACACACACACACACACACACACACACACAGATGTGAACAAGTTAAACTTTCCTATTAAGAGACTCAAAGAATTGGTAAAAGACATTTTAATATTATATAAACATTCCCATGTATGTACATAATAGTTATTCTAGGGAGTCCTATTTGGAATGATATAGTACCAAAAAGATTAAAAATAAAAGAATGCAAAATAAGCTATGCTAACAGCACAAAAACACAGAGGCATAGAATTATTAATCACTGTATCACTGTCACTGTCATCCCGTTGCTCATCGATTTGCTCTCGGTAGCTTGCTGGGCTCTCCGAGAGGGATGGATTGTTAATATCAGATTTAATAGAATTCAAAGTCAAAGCACTTCTAAAAGGCACAATTTACCAAGGAAACATGTAGATTTTTATGATAATGTGAATTTTAGGGGCTGGAGAGATAGTACAGCAGGTAGGGCACTTGTCTTGCATGTAGCTGACCTGGTTTGAGCTTCAGCATCATATATAAGCACTTCCTGGAGTGAAACGAGCACAGAGCCAGGAGTAACACTGAGAACAGTTGTGTATGACCCAAAACCAAATAAAAATTGTAAGTAAATCTTATACTAAATAATTACCAAAATGTCGAAAGAAAAAATTTTATAATGACACAGAGATACTTATATTGATACTTAACTTTTATATGACTATTTGAAAAATGGTAGCTAACATACACTAAAATCAATCAATCAATAAAAGAATTTGAATTCTATTACTGAAAAGCTTGATTTTGGACTTATATAATAGTACTTACTAAATTAAAAATTACAGCTATACATTTTTAAATATCTATGGTACAATTACAAAAATGGACTAGTTATTCAAGTTGGTTACAAGTATAGTCTTAATTCTAACAGATGGAAGTCATACAGGATACACTTCCTGACTACAGTGCGAAAATTCCAGAATCAATGACAAGAATAGCAAAGCAATATGACAAATATCCAGCAACTTGAAAGCGAAAAAAAAAAACTCAATTTAATGTAACACACAGGATCAATACAAACTCAAGATTGAAATGACTGGTTCCTGAGAAGCTAATGAAACTGAGGCCACGACGTGACAGAGGCAGCTGCAGAGGCCAATGCGGCATTTATAGAAAAACATATAGCCTTGAACACACTCCCTAGGAGATCGGAAAGCGATTTGAATCCGAGCATCTGGGAAAAGGAAAACTAGGGGAAAAAGAAAGCCTCTATAGAGGGAAGGAATTAATAGAGATAAAAGCAGAAATTAATGAAATGGAAAACAAATGTAGACTTGGTAAATCAAACCAAATGCTGCTCCTTTTATGTATTTACTCCCTGAACGGCTCGAGAAGGGGACAAATGCTCATATCCATGGAAGGAAGCAGATCATCAGAAAAGATACACTTTGAAAAATGGGGTCAGGCCCAGAACAGAGTGAACAGTGAGGTACATCAAACCGTCAAGGAACAAGGACCCTCTCGGTTAGTGACCTGGGAGCAGGGCATAAAATAACGATGGAAAACTCCCCCGTCAGTTCTGGAGAGTTAGAACAGCTCCAGGAGACTTTGGTTGCTTTGACTTTCTAGAGATCCTTCCTCCTGGGAAGAACCCCCCTCCCCACCTCCTCTACCTCTGAGCACCTCTGAGCAAGAGGGGTGTCGGCCTGGTGCCAGGATAAAGCCCTCAGGTCACTTCAAGCTTTACTTTCCCTCCGTCACTGTGAACAGTTCAGAGAGGAGCCACTTTCCCCATGGAGGTCAATGAAACGCAAGAGATTTTTTCAGTGGTTTCTGGGAATCGGTTGCCCTTGACACGAAAGCCAGAGATCCTAGAGCAGCACTTTTGCCTGCCATGTGGAAACTGACACCAGGGAAAAACGGAGCCAAGAGATGGAGAGAAGAATGAGTCGGGGCGATAGCATGTGAGCAGCAGATGCAGCTGTGCCGAGGCAGGGCCTCTCCCAAGCCCTCCAGCAGTCGGAGCCTGTCTTGGCCTCAACCTGCCACAGGTGAAGTTTCTACCATGTTCTTTAGGAAGCTGAAGGAAGATAACACACAGGAAAGTACTGCCCAGCCAACCGCCGTCACGTAAACCTAATACTCATTCATATAATGGTAGTAAATTCAATCTAGCTCTAAGGCTGTTGTTAAATCCTGACTAAGAAGGTTTAGTCCAAAGAGCCAGATTTACTATTTGTTATTAATTAACTTATTTATTTATCGGGACCTCCCAAATGGCATTTAGGAGACCGGCTGGAGATTCTTGCAGTTGGGCTGGTGGTTCGGTGCAAGGGCCCAAGAATGCCATGCTGCTCAAGCCCTTTGGTGCCAGGGGCTTGAGAACTGTGCCAGGCAGTGCCTGGGGGACCACCTCAAGGTGTGGGATTGAACCTGGGACAGGTTGGATACATGCTAGGCATGGTCCCTAACCATTATACTATCTCCTGATCCCTAACTTTAACTTTTAATTCACTCTTTTTTTTAGTTATTTTTTTTTATTTTTAAAATTTTTATTATATCACCATGTGGAAAGTTACAAAGTTTTCAGGTTTATGTCTCAGTTATACAATATTCAAACACCATCCCTTCACCAGTGCCCATATTCCACCACCAAAATCCCCAGTATACCCCCCGCCACAGCCCCCCCCAACTGTATAACTGATGAATTTCACTTCATTTTCTCTCTACCTTGACTACATTCCATATTGCAAAACAAAACTCACTATTGTTGTTGGAGTTTCCCCCCAAGGAAGACAGCCCTACTAAGGAAGCATTTGATAATTGGTTTGTCATTAAAAGATTGTATGTTTTCAGTTTTTTAGAAAAGGTCGCGCGGCCGCTGATGCGGCCGCGCGGCTCGGATGTGTTCCAGTCCCGCAACCCGGAGCCGTGTTAGTTGCTGTTCAGTGTCGCCAGGGCCCCATCCGGAGAAGGTGTGCCAGCTGTACCTCCTCCGTCTGGATCTCTGGTGTTGTTGGCCCGGATTCGGGTCCGGAGCATTTCTCCGGCCGCGTTGCTCACCAGACTGCCTGGCCTCTTCTCTCTAATTCACTCTTATGGTACATTGAAGAAAGATAGTTGGGGCCAGAGAGACAGTACAGGAGCTAAGGCTCTTGCCTTGCATGCAGTTGACCCAGGCTTGATCCCCAACACCACATGCAGTCCCCAGAGCCCTGATAGGAGTGATCCTTGCGTTACAGAGCCAGGAGTAAACCATTTTGTCTGGGGACCATATCCAGATAGGACCCCCAAACAAAAGAAGTTGAGTAAATTTTTTAAAAGAAAGCTAAGAGATTATCTCTATAAGATGATAACATTTTTTATATCTTTGTAAGATGATAAACATTTGTAGTTTAACCTAACCAAATCATGGCTCTCACAATGGCCAGATGGATGCAGCTACTTGGCCAGGTTATCCCCAGTTTCTCAATCAAACACTAATCCAGGTATTGCTGTGCAGGTATTTTGTAGCTGTGGCTGAAGCCCACAATCAGGTGACTTTAATTAGGGAGGGATAACCTGGGTGGGTCTGACTCAGTCACTTGAAAGATTTAAGAACAGAACTGGGACTTTCCAAAAAAAAAAAATACAAAGGAAGTTCATCTTTAGGTACGCTGTCAACCCATGCTGGGAGTCCTCAGCTGCCCTCCCCGAGAGCCTGTGTGGCAGACCTTAGGATTGCCTCACCTCCACAATCGCCTAAGCCCTCTTCTTGCTTTAAGTCTCTTACTGTGTTGCCTCCTCATGGTGGTACCTCTGACAGCAGGCTGACTGATGAAGTTTCCTAACTGCAGCAAACGTCACACATTCCTGTGGACCAAAGGAAGCATTCCTCAGACAGGTCTTGACAGATGCCCTACTATGACCAAGATTGTAACAGTGGCCAGGGGCCTGGGGATGAAGGCTCAAAGGGCATGCTTTGCATGTGGGAAGCCTGGGTTTGATCCCTAACACTAGAGGGTCCCCTAAACACTGCTGGGAGTGAGGGAGTGATCCCTGAGCACTGCAGTGTGAGTAGCCACTGAACACTGCCAGGTGCAGCTCAAAACCCCAAAATGAAATGAAATGAAATGAAATGAAATGAAAGGATAACCATGAAGTGCTGGAGAGTTAATAAGCAGATAGGGAACTTGCCTTGCACAGGTCCGACCTGGGTTCTATCCCCAGCATCCCATATGGTCCCCCAAGCAATACCAAGAGTAATTCCTGAGTGCAGATCCAGGAGAAATTCCTGAGCATCACCGGGTGTGACTCAAAAACTGAAAAATAAAAAAGGATGACCATGAGGGCCAGGGATGTGACTCAAGTGGATGAGCACATGCCTGTGTGTCCTGTCTCTGACAGCTCCTGGCACCCCTCAGCGGCCCTGGTGCTCTCCAAGAATCTCCAGGCATGACCCACAACCAATGAAAATAAGACATAAAAGTATGAGCAGGGAAGGTGTCACTGTGAAAAGGCACTAGACAGAATAATGTCCCTTCCCCTCCCGCAGAGTTTCCCTACACTGGGACTGTTTGGTTCCATAGCAAAAGGAACTTTAGATGATTAAGTAAGGTCCCTGAGAGTCAGGAGACGATTCTGAATCGGTCATGTGGGGCTGATCTAATCACAAGGAAATGAAGGATAAAAGGAAGCAATCCAGAGTCAGATGTCAGAGCTGCAGCCATTGGCCAAGGGATGTGGATGACTCAGAAAACTGGAAAAGGGAAAAATACGGGTTCTCCTGTGGAGTGTCCAGAAGGGACGTGGCTCTGCCAGTCCATTACGGGCTTTGGGCCCCCCTGGATGCTGAGATAATAAATCTGTGCAGTTGGAAGGCACTAAGAGTGGGTGGTTTGTAATAGACTCCGAAAGAAAAACAGCCCAGAGGTAATATTAGAATAGAACAAAGACCCGGGAGTGGGAAAGGCAGGTGTAGAGCAGGGTGGTATCCTGAAGAATCAGGTTTCAGATGAAAAATCTCGAGCAAAGGCCCTGTGGGAGGAATCCCAGAGGGGACGCCAGAAAGCAGGGCAGGGGTAGGCAGCAGCAGGAGCCAGAGGGACAGACCAGCAGATGGGATGGGAGGAGGCGGGCTTGGAAGGGATGGAAGAACTTGGCTCAAGCTCCAAATGGGGCCTTGAACCTTCTGAACCATTAAAGCAACAGCATCCATAATGCCACTTACACTTTATTGTTGTTGTTGCTGTTGTTATTATTATTATTATTATTATTATTATTATTATTATTTGGCATTTTGGGTCACACTTGGTGGTGCTCGAGGATTTCTCCTGACTCTCCACTCACGAATTATTTCTGACATCGCCTGGGGGACCATATGGGATATGGGGGAATCGAACCAGGTCAACCACACGCGAGGCAAACGCCCTACCTGCTATACTACTGCTCCGGCCTTACCCCTTCCACTTTAAAGGCTGTCTGTGTCTGCTGTGTGTGACCAGGAATGTGCTCATGTGACCAGCTTTGCCATCAAGCTGCCAGAGCTCCAACCTGAGGACGCTGTGCTTGCAGGGACCCCTCCCAGGTGCCAGTTGTGCGTAAGGCCAGGAACTCTGGGAGAATCTCGATAGTCAGGCAGTGGAATGGCAACTGAGGGGGAACTTTGCGTCTCTTCCTCAGTTTCTCTACCACGGCAGCTCCCAGGGTGTGGAGAGCCACAGGCACGGGGAAGCTGAGCGGGGGACACCTTCCGTTTGAGTCTAGTAGGATCTATTTGTGTGGTTCACAGTTCTCGCCGTATTACTGGAAGTCACTGCCAGCTGTCCTGGAATGAGAATGGTTTCTAGGAATCTGCCTGCCACCCACTGTGTCGCCTTACCCAGGATGGTGACATGAGAGCTTTAGTGGAGTGTTGTCAGCTCACAGAAGTTTTAAAAATTAGTCACTGAGCAGGAGAAAGACCCAGAAATCTTATAAAGCCAGCAACTCAATAGATGCCCAAATCTGACAATTATACGATGTTGCCCGACTTTGCTAATAATGAGCAGCAAATAAGGGGGAAAAAAACTTTCCTAAATTATTAATAACAATTAAAAAATTTTAAATAAATCATAGGAGAGAAGAACTTGGCAATTAATAAATGAAAAAGGTGGTGTCGTTTTCCTGAACGATGCCACGCATTTGCATCACCTTTGCCTTTTAAAATTTGATAACTTACTGTGATCTCTTTAGGAAATCCAAATAAATATTTACTTCCATTCTGAGTGTAGTGCTTCTTCCATTTTCTAAGTTTTTCTTAGTTAAGACACCCCAGTGGCATGTGCTTCTTCTTCATTTAGGCACCCCGAGATCTGGTTCTATCCTGGAGTGAAGAGATGGGATGGGGGAGGCGCAGCCTCTGGCCTGCCCCTGCTCTGCACCTCCGCCAGGTGCTGGCTCTGTAAGCTGCTTGCGGGGGTCCTGAGGGAGCTGCTTCTGCTAGGCTTGAGACTCAGAGCATTCCTGGAGGGAGAGGAGAGGCGGCCTGAAGGAGTGGAGCTGCTCTTCCGCTCTCCTAGAGGAACCCCCAGCTGCTGTGCTGCATCCAGCTCCTGCTAACCAGATCAGGGTTAACTGCAGCTCCTTTCAGCATCGCTGAAGGAGGTACCGGAGAGATAGGACAGTGGGTAGGACACTTCTAAGGCAGAACACCCAGTTTTTATTCCCAGCATCCCAGAGGGTCCCCCCGAGCACCATCAGGAGCGATCCCTGAGTACAGAGCCATGAGTAACCCCTGAGCACTGCTGGCTGTGGGTCCCCTCACTCCCTCCTCCCCCCAAAAAAATAAAACAAAGGAAAACAGGAAAACCAGAATAACTGCAGCCCTGAGTGTGGGAGCATCCCCTTTCCTGCCCCCTTTGCATTCTATGCTGCCACAGTGTCTAGCTATTGATCATCTCTGTGATGTCTCTTGCTGCCCTCTTCTCCAGCTCAGCTCCTCTCTTGGCAAGTTTCAATTCTTCTATTTATTTAGTGTCACTTTATAAAGGATTCTTCATTATTGTTGTTATTTGGATTTTGAGCCACACCGGCAATGATCCGGGCTTAATCCTGGCTCTGTGCTCAAGAACTACTACTGGCAGTGCTCGGGAAACTACATGGATTGCCCAGGATTGCAACTAGGTCAGCTATGTGCAAGGCAACCTGCCATACCATCTCTCCTGTCCCTCTATTTAATATTCTTTCATAAGGGGGCTGGAGCGATAGCACAGTGGGGAGGGCGTTTGCCTTGCACGCGGCCAACAAGGGTTTGATTCCCAGCACCCCACATGGTCCCCTGAGCACCGCCAGAAGTAATTCCTGAGTGCAAAGCCAGGAATAACCCCCGGGCATTGCCAGGTGTGACCCAAAAAGCAAAAAAAATAATTCTTTTATGAAGTGTCTCTGTCATCTGTAGTGGCTCCTGCTTGGAAGAAGAAAGTAAGCACAGAAATGGGAAAAACTCTGAGAAGGCTAATGGAGTCATCCAGTTAAGAAGGTGAGGGCTGCCCCAAACAGGATGAACCTCACCAGAGAGTGGACCAGCAGGAAAACCCAGATATGCGGGAACCCGTGACTGAGATCTCCAAGCCTGCTTGGATCAGGACTGGGCCTCCTCCCCCCAGGTCCACTGTTTTCCAAAAGCTTGGCAGTCACACCCACAAACTGCCCCTGGCTCCACGTAATCTCATCAATGGCCAAGACCCAGATACTATAAACCAAAGGTCCTGGAAAAGAATGACACAGAATTTCCTGACCTTATATACTATCCATAACAAGCAATACAAAACAAATCATCTAGCATTGCCTTTTTGGCAGATTTAAGTGGTGGTGAGACTGGTGTCGAAATATCAAATGTAACCACAGTAGAGAGAGAGTATGGGGGAAATTGTCTGCCACACAAACAGGGGAAGGGTTGGAATGGGGGGAGCAGAGAGGAATACTGGGGATTTTGGTGGTGGAAAGTGTGCACTGGTGAAAAAGCACTGTCGTCCCATTGTTCATTGAGTTGCTTGAGTGGGCACCAGTAACGTCTCCATTGTGAGACTTGTTGTTACTGTTTTCAGCATATAGAATACGCCACAGGTAGCTTTCCAGGATCTGCTATACGGGCAGGATACTCTTGGTAGCTTGCTGGGTTTTCCAAAAGGGATGGAGGAATCAAACCCGGGTTGGCTGCATACAAGGCAAATGCCCTACCTGCTGTGCTATCACTCCAGTCCATAAAAAAAAAAAACAGGGGGGGGGGGCAAATAATAATAAAATAATAAAATAAAGTTAACATTCAGAATAGAATTTTTAAAAAAGTAATGTGGAGTTCATGCCCAATTCAATCAGCTTTATCAATGGCTGAATAAATAGCAGTACTCCTACGTTATTGAAAAAAAAAGGTGAGGGCTGGAGAGATTGTGTTTGCCTTGAATGCATTGGTACCACATATGGTCTCCTGAACACTGCCAGGAGTTACTCTGGAGCAAAGAGCCATAGCCATAAACAGTCCCTGAGCACCTTTGAGTATGGGACATTCCCCCCTACCCCCAAAGAAGGTGCAAAATAAAGATAGAGAAACTAAGGTGACTACTTCCAGGTAGCTTCTTTGGAGGTGATAGAAACTGATAAATAGAAATGATTTTCTTGTAGATGGGAATGGAAAGGAAGCAAGAAAGAGGAATTAAAAGTTACTGCAGAGCATTTCACCTGGACCTCTGGAAGTATTGAGGGGTGCAGATTTAGGGAAGAAAGCAGATAAGATGAGGAGTTTTAGGGACACAGTCAGTTTGAGGTGCCCTCTGAACTTCCAGGTGAGTCTATTTAATTCGTAGTTGACTGTATGAGGCATCTCAGGAAAGGGGTTCGAGACACCTACAGGATGTGGGAACTCCCCAGAGATCAGTAGAAAATGCTGACACACAGCGTGAATATCCATGAAAACCAAAGGAGTGTTGAGAGTTCAGGGAGATGAGAAAGGATTGGCAACCGCGTCTGAGAAGTGTCCCAAGAAGCTGGAGAACCAGAAGAGTGAAGTTGAAGGTCAGGGGAGGAAGTGCACAAAAGAGTCAAATGCGTCCAATTCTGCTCACAGGTCAATTACAAGGCATTCTGGGACTGATCACTGTGTTTTGCAACGTGGATGTCATTGATGAAACTAACAAGAACAATTTCAGAAGAATGCTGGGGGAAAACTTGAAGCCTGGGGCTGGAGTGACAGTGCAGCAGGTAGGGTGCTTGCCTTTCACGTGGCTGACTCAGGTTTAAAAAAAAAAAAAGTTGAGCCAGAAGTAAGCCCTGAGAACCACTGGGTATGAACCAAAAGCAAAAAAAGACCAAAAAAAAAAAAAAGCCACAAAAAACAGAACAAAAAAGCCACCCAAAAAACCTTAAAGCTCATAATTACTTAAAAATCTTTGCCATGAGGGGCTGGAGCAATAGCACAGTAGGTAGAGCATTTGCCTTGCACGCAGCCATTCTGGGTTCGATTCCCAGCATCCCATATGATCCCCCAAGTACCACCAGGAGTAATTCCTGAGTGCAGAGCCAGGAGTAACCCCTGTGCATTGCTGGGTGTGACCCAAACAGAAAAAAAAAATCTCTGCCATGAAAGGAAGGAAGAAAATGAATGATGTAATTACTAAAACATATAAGTGAGATCAATACAAAAATTCCTATATGTATATATACATATACACATATATAATCACATACCTGTACATGCCTGTCTCTATATACATATATACATAATACATACATACATATACAATAACTCTCTAATATCTTACATGTCTGGAAAGGAAAAATGTGAAAATTATGAGCTTTAAATTCAGTAGGCTTTTTTTTTTCTTTTTGGGTCACACCTGGCAATGCTCAGGGGTTACTCCTGTCTCTGCACTCAGGAATCACACCTGGCGGTGCTCAGAGGACCATATGGGATGCTGGGAATTGAACCCATGGTGGCTGCGTGCAAGGCAAACGTCCTACCCACTGTGCTATCGCTCCAGCCCCCTCTGTAGGCTTCATAAGCTCACTTACCCATATAAATACTGTCTCAGCAACGGCAGCATTGCCAGCACCCCAGAGACCCTCAGATCTGTTCCTTCCTGTCCACGCTCACATTGTTCTGCTCAGACATTATTCCTGCTCTTTTTGCAGTCCTTATAGGCCTGTGTAGGACTTACAGTTTTTGTTGTTTTTCTTTAAAAAATTTTATCTCTCCCTTTCCTTTTGTCACTATTGTGGCTGCAGTGTGCTGGGGACTGCCCATTTAGCCCGAGCACCGAGATCACACTGGCAGAGCTGGGGACCCTCTTAGCCACGTAGAGCGGTACTGGGGATTGAACTTGTGGCCTTGTGCATGGAAGGTAGGAGCCACATCCTTGAGTCAGTGGCCCACAATTTCATACCCATTCTCTTCTTGTTGTATGGGCAGTTGGATTCTTTACTTGCTGTGCTTTCACATTTATTGTCACTATGAGCATTCACGAGCATGTCTTGTAATATAAGCATTTCTGTTTGGTGTATACCTGGTCTTTAACCACTGGTCCACAGACCAGTGCTGGTCCATAGGTGTAAAAGGATGAAGACCACTGGTCACCACCTCATATAACTCTCAGTTGTAACTGCAGGACTTCTGTTCAGGGCGGGTGCTTGTCTGAAGATCTAAGAAGGTTGAAGAAAGCTAGGACAAAAAAACAAAAAAGAAAAGAAAAGAAAAAGAAAGTTAGGACATACAATAGATGTAGAATTGTTGAAACACAACAAAACTATTTTTACTCTAATAGATATTGCCAAGAAGTTTTCCAAGGTGGTTGCACTAATTTAAATTCTCACCAGCAAGGTCATGAAGTTGTTCTGCATGTTTGATAATACCTGGTATTATCAAAGGGTTCTTTTAGGGACTGGAAAGTTGTAGGGCATTTGCCATGCGCATGGTTGTAGGGCATTTGCTATGCACACGGTTGACCTGAGTTCGATCCCCAGCATCCCATATGGTCCCCAAAAACCACCAAGAGTGATTCCTGATTCCTGAGAGCCAATTGTAACCCCTGAGCACCGCCTGCTATAGCCTAAAAACAAAAAAAATATTTTTTCAATTTGAACAACTCTTATGTGTATATCATGGCACTCTACCAAGGTTTTAGTTTTTATTCCTTGATGACTAATAAGGATAAGAACCTTTTAGCCCATTTAATGACCATGTAGGTATTTTCTTTTCTGAAATGTCTGTTCAAGTCTTGATAAGGACTTGTTCATGGGATGATATGTAGAAGAGTAAATGGAGCAGGACCTGCATCTTTACTGGCAATACTAAGGGTTCTTTTAAATTAGCTGACCATAAATTTAATTTAATTTTAATTTTATTTTTATAAAGTTGTTCACAATAATTTATTACATTCAATATTCCAGTACAAATCCCACCACCATTCACACCTTTCCACCACCATTATTTCAAATTTTCCCACCACCACCCAAGCCTGTGCCAAAATAAGGTCTTAAATTATTTATCTTGTATTGCTTGTCATGAATACTCTGCTAAAAATGATCCCAAAAATTTTCCTTAGAGGAAATTGTGTGAATATTGTTTTATCTCACCCTGGAGACATCAACTAACATGGAAATGACTAACATGTTGTTAGAGGTTGAGCCTTGGGTACTAACATATATGTATATATATATGTTTTATATATATATATATATATATATATATATATATATATGTTATCCCAGTGCTCAGGGGACCATATGGGATGCTGGGAATTGAACCCAGGTCAGCCGCGTGCAAGGCAAACACCCTACCTGCTGTGCTATCTCTCCAGCACCCCCCCATTTTTTAAAATTGAGATTGGTTGCCTTCTACTTTACACCACCATTGAATGTGGTATGCTACTCCTGGTACATTAGTTTCATAGTTGGATGCAAGAGATGTCGATTGCATGGCCACAAATGTGGCCATGTTCTCCAGGAATTCTAAAATTTTAAATAAGGTGATACAGCTGGAGTTACGTTTTTAACTAGATGGTGACTTTGGGGTCTGGAGGTCTCTCTGCAGCTTGTTGCTCTCTTCCAAGATTTATTTGTGAATCTCTGGATCATGGCTGTTTGTATGTGGCTCCAGAGGCAGTTCGTGGATATGACTGCCAGGATCCCAGAAGAATGGGGAGCTGAGGGGAGGAGGTTGCCCATTCCCAACTCTGCCCATTCTGGACTCCATGGGAGCCTGGAAATTTCTGACTGTGAATTTTAAATGAGGCAGGTCAGCATGCCCAGGGATTTTTCTCTAGACTCATTCAGTTGCACAAGAAAACCAAGGTACACATGGAAAAGCAGAGAGCAGGGTGGGACTTGCCCCGTAAGTGAACTGGGCTGAGTCATACTGATGAACCACAGGCTCTAAGATGAGTAGGGTGGAAACCGGGGATGATTGAAATATAGAAGGGGCAATAGTCCTAATTAGCTGAGATTATTAGGGTAGAAAAACAAGACAAATGAGCTGGAATAATTAGAGGTGGTGACCAGGGTAGTGAACTGCTTAAAATGGGTTATAGAGACATTAGTTGTGTTGGTCATGGTTGGGTCTATGACCATCGCTCAGAGTGGAGGAGCTGGAGGACCTGATCAGAACAGAAATTGAGGAACTGAGAGATTAAAACATGCAAAAGCAATCTAGTTAAAGGATAAAGGAGGACTGGCCCACGGTTGGAAGCTTGCCATGAGAGTGTGGAGAGTAGAGGGTAGTTAAGGTAATAAAGAGACCACTGTGACAAATAAGAATTAGAAATGATCACTCTGCACAAGAACGGAGTGCTGAAGTCGGTGAAGGGATGTGCATGATAACCTTACAGTATCTGTATTGCAAGCCATAATGCCCAAAAGTAGGGAGGGGGAAAGGGGGAAAGAGAGAGACAGAGAGCGAGAGCGAGAGTGAGAGAGCGAGAGAGCGAGTGAGTGAGAGAGAGAGAGAGAGAGAGAGAGAGAGAGAGAGAGAGAGGAAAGGTGCCTGTGGCCATAGAAACAAGAAAAGAAGTTGGGAGCAGGAGGGAAACTGGGACATTGGTGGTGGGAAATGTACACTGGTGATGGGTGTTGGAATACTGTATGACTGAAACCCAATCATGAAAAACTTTGTAACTGTGTATCTCACTGTGATTCAATTAAAAAATAAATCAATGAGCAACAACAACTAAAAATATAAAGAAAGAGAGAAGAAAAATAAAATTTAAAAAAGAAGATAAAGTCGCCAGCTTGCTCTTCAAGCCGTATTGCCCTGTCACTCGTATCTGACCTACTTGCCTCTCTGTCTCCCTGCTTGCCTTGTCCACTCTGGAGAAGGCCGTGCTTTCTATTAAATGTGTATTTCTGCTCTTTTCCTCCCTTCACATCTTTCAAAATTTCATTTAATAAAAACTATCTTGCTTTACTAAGAAAAAAAATGTTACCAAGAATCATGGCAGGTTTAGTATTAGAGGGAAAATCTTATAATTTACCAGTAGAAAGTATTAGCAAGAGAATAAATATACAGAGCAAACGACCAGCAGTTAAGGTTGAAAGACAGATTTGGTTGTACATAGGACTTCACTCTTAGCTCAGATGATTTTCTAATTAAATATATATATGTATATATATATATATATGTGCTTTTTGGGCCTCACTGAGATGTATTCAGGGGCTACTCCTGGCTATGTGCCCAGAAGTAACCCTTGGCAGTGCTCAGAAGGACTGTATATTGTGCCGATGATTGAACCAGGATCAACAACATGCAAGAAAAATAACCTTAATCCCTGTATGAACTCTCTGGTCCCCAGAAGATACTCTAAATTAATACAGAATAGAAGAGGGTAGGTTAGGGCATAAACAGTATTGGGACACATGTTTGCCCACTGGAGAAACAATAAAGTTTACCCCTGACTCACGCCTGTAAGAGTAACATTTTTGTTGGTTTATTTTGGGTTGTATCCAGTGGTGCCAGTGTTCAGAGGGCCGTATACGGTACAGGGACTGAATCAGGGATGGCAGCATGTAAGACAAGTACCTTGGTGCCTGCACTATTGCTCTGGTCCAAGAGCAACATCTAAACATTATAAAATATACATATATTTCAATTTATAAAAATTACACAGGCAGTGAGGCTAAGGAACTCCCCATGCTCAACATGGAGGAAATGGCCTGACTCCAGGGTCCTTGAGCCAGTGGGGCAATGCTGCGGGCTGGGCAGTGCCAGGGATCAAAACCAGGGTCTTGTACACGCTAACCACCTAGCCACTACTTAGTTATCTCACTATCCTGAAGGGCTGTCTTTAAATGGACTAAGAGGTCTGCACATTAAAAAAAAATAAAAAAACTACATGAGGGGCTGGAGCGATAGCACAGCAGGTAGGGTGTTTGCCTTGCATGCGGCCAACCTGGGTTCGATTCCCGGCATCCCATATGGTCCCCTGAGCACCGCCAGGGGTAATTCCTGAGTGCAGAGCCAGGAGTAACCCCTGTGCATCGCCGGGTGTGACCCAAAAAGCAAAAAACAAACAAACAAATACTATATGATTACTAGAATAGATAAGATAGAATCTTTTTATACTATTAGAATGGGGAAAGTTTTTCTAAGGAAAACATGAGATATCAAGTAATGGAAGTAGTTAATACTTACTGCACAGTGGCCCATGATGGTTACCAGTCTAAAACTTCTAATGTGTATTAATTTACTTAATCCTCACAACAATGCTATGGCATAGGGATGCTTCTCATTTTATATAGCAAAAGTAAAGCACAGAAAGGTTTGGTAACTTACCTAAAACACCAGCTACAACAATTCCAGAACAGAATACACATAATTGATGTGTAATGTTTCCGTTGGGCTGGAGTGATAGCACAGCGGGTAGGGCGCTTGCCTTCATGCGGTCGACCCGGGTTCGATTCCTGTCCCTCTCGGAGAGCCTGGCAAGCTACCGAGAGTATCTCGCCCGCATGGCAGTGCCTGGCAAGCTACCCGTGGCGTATTAGATATGCCCAAAATAGTAACAATGTATTCAATATACCAAAAACAGTAACAACAAGTCTCACTTGGAGACATTACTAGTGCCCGCTGGAGCAAATCAATGAGCAACAGGATGACATTGATACAGTGAATGTTTCCGTTTCCTCAAGAAAGTAAAACAAAGTTTAAAGAAAGAGGGCCGCTTGGAGAGAATAAGTCACTCATTATGTAACTTTCTTCTTTAAACAGCTTTATTGAGGTATGATTGACATACAATAAACTGCACATATTTAAAGTGTAAAATTTGATGAGTTTTGACATAAGTATACACCTGTGAAGCCATCACCACAATCAAGAATGAACAACCCCTCACCCCTGAAAGATATTTATAACTTTCTAACTGATTATTTCCATATCATACATACACAAGACCTTCTGACAAATCAATAAGATAAAAACACACAACCCCACAAAAATGGGCAGATGATAGAGCCACAAACTCACAGTACGAGACTTTCAAATAGCTAATGACCCTATGAAAAGTCCCCACGCGGGTAAGCATGTAGGGAATGTAGATTCAAACTTTGTTCTGGCCCGAGGCAGGGAATGCTCTTAGAGCCAGAGGACACTTGCCTCTCTCCTGGGTTGGGGTGCGACATATACTTGCCTACATCTCAATTTTAGGGTTGAAATTTTCTCCGTCCAGCGTATATACATACAGTCTTTCCCAGCAACTCTGCTTCCTAGAATCGTTTCCCCCAGTAGTCCTCAGCTGAGCATACCGTGGCAGAGTGCAGAATTTTAACAGAGAGTCACAGAGAGCCTAGAGTGGCCATAAGCATTCTTTATTGCCCACTATAATTAAATGACATTGCAATGGCACAACAATCTCTGGAATATTACATAGCTATTAAAAGGAAAAAAAGACATTTCTATGTAACAACAGGGAGAGAAACTTATTTTTATTTTAAAAAACTGTATTATGAAAAATTTTCAATTTTACCCTAAGTGCACTTAGATGGCTTCAATTATTAAAAAGTAGTCTAAACACATGAAAATAAAAACAGAGGGCTGGAGCGATAACACAGTGGGTAGGGCGTTTGCCTTGCACACGGCCGATTCGGGTTTGAATCCCAGCATCCCATATGGTCCCTCGAGCACCGCCAGGGGTAAATTCTGAGTGCAGAGCCAGGAGTAACTCCTGTGCATTGCCGGGTGTGACCCAAAAAGAAAAAAAAAAACAAAAAAAAACAGTAGTGCATGCTTGTGGGAACAGAAATTTCTGTGACACAGAATGGCAGAGGATGATGTAGACCTCCTCCCTTTTCTGTTGTTGGTTTTAGGCCACACCTGGTGTTGCTCAGGGCTTACTCCTGGCTCTGTGCTCAGGGGTCACTCCAGGTGGACTCGGGGGACCATATTGGGGTGTTGGAGATTGAACCCAGGTCTGCTGGGGAAGTCCCTTTCCCGTATACTATCCCTCCACCTCCACCTGCCCACATTCAGTAATTCATTCAACTAAATGCTCACTAATTATGCTCCAAGGAGATACATGTTGCCTGTCCTCCAGGTTTTTACCTTCTATTCAGGAAGAAAGAACAAGCACGCAACCCAGAGCAAGGATACAGTGAGTAGGGCACTTGCCTTGCACGCCGCAGCTGACCTGGGTTCAATCCTCTGAACCCCATATGGTTCCCGGGTGTGAGTAATGTCCAATCAGAGCCAGGAATAAACCCTGAGCACCCCTGGGTGTGCCCCCCAGGCCCCCCCCCACCGCCCAAATCTGCAAGTACAGGGGGACAAGGCCTTTGGGGGAAAGTAAGACCCTTTTTGTGTTAGCTTTTGGTTTTGGAGTCACACCTGGTAATGCCCAGGTCCTCCTGAGGCTCCGCACTTGGGGCTCATTCTCAGTGGTACTCGGGATCCATCTGGGCCTCAATCTGGGCCTCCCTGAGCTCTGCTCTCTCGCCCTGGGAAAGTGAGAATGAGCTGGAAGCTGGAAGGAAGGAGGGCCAGATCCCCAGGCAGCAGGGAAAGGCGTGTGTGTGTGCGAGGAGCAGCCGTGCGGGGGGCCCAGGGTACGGCCTCACTGGCATGGGCGGAGGAAGGATCCTGCCTCTGGGCACAGCCAGCTTCAGGACGGCTGGGTTTCTGTCCCTGGAAATGTGCCCTTTGGAGGCACGCAGTGTGATGCGCCTTAGCAAACTACGTGTCCACTTGTGCATCCACTGCTCCCATCTGTCTTAGGACTCCACTCACCTCATAGGCTCCCTGTGTCCCCTACCCCGCCACCGCCCGCCAGCTGTCACTCCAGCTCTGCGGCAGCACAGAGAAACCAGCCAGGGTGCAGCTTTTCGTTCCTTTTTTTTTTATTTTTTGAAAAAAATTTTAGGGTTTTTTTTTTTAATTGAATCACCGTGAGATACAGTTACAAAGCTTTCATGTTTGAGTTTCAGTCACACAATGATCGTACACCCATCCCTCCACCAGTGCACATTCTCTGCCACCAATGCCCCCCTTTCCAATCCTCCCTCTGCCTTTATAGCAGACAATTCCCTCTTTCCCTCTCTCCTTTTGGACATTATGGTTTGCAATACAGATACTGAGAGGCTATCACGTTTGGTCCTTTATCTACTTTTAGCACACATTTACCATCCCAAACAATCCCTCCATCCATCGTTGACTTAGTGATCCCTTGTCTATTCCAGCTGCCTTCTCCCCCAGCTCATGAGACAGGATTCCAACTGTGGAGCAGTAGTCTTGGCCCTCGTGTCTACTGTCCTTGGGTGTCGGTCTCATAGTATGTTATTTTATACTCCACAAATGAGTGCAGTAATTCTATGCCTGTCCCTCTCTCTCTGACTCATTTCACTTAGCATGACACTCTCCATGACCATCCACTTAGAAGCAAATTTCATAACTTCAGGGACACAACTTTTCTCAGCAGTTTCTTCTTCTAGAAGTCTTCTTCCCGAAGGCTTTTGAGACTCTTTGTGAAGTTGGGCCCCAGTGCTCCATGCCACCCTCTTACCACAAGGCAGCCACTCTATGCTGGATCACATCAGGTGAGTCTATGCCCAGCAAGGGGCAGGGTTTGGGTTTTTCTTGGGCAGTGGGTAGGGAGCTAATGTGAGCAGAGCTATTGGGAACACTGAGGAACAGGTCATGGTGTGGATGAGCCTTTTTATTTCTCTAGCCTAAATCCCTAAGTGTTTTCCCCTACCCATTTTTTGAGCTATACCCAGTAGTGCTTAGGGCTTGCTCCTTGCTCTGTGCTCTGGGGTCAATCCTGAAGGGCTCAGAGGACCACACAGGATGCTGGGGATTGAACCTGTGTTGGCCACATGCGAGGCAAGCGCCCTGCTTGCTATCCTATGGCTCGGGCCTCTCAGTGGAATTTCTGGGGCAGAGCAGTTACCCTCCCTTTTCCGAGAAGCTGTCAGATGGCTTCCTTTTTCTTTCACTGTCATTTTGCGTGTCTACCAGCAATAGGTGTGAGTTCCAGGTTGGCCCCATACTTGCCAGTACTAAACATTACCAGGTGTTTGTTATAATTATTCTAATTTAGTCGTCCTAATTGTGCGTGGCTGTATCTCCTTGTGGTTTTAGTGTGACTTCTCCTAGTGATTTGTATCGCTGGGCATATTCTCTGCTCCCTATTTACCCCTCGTATCTTTTCTTTGATAAAGTGAACCTCAGGTCTTTTAATTTTTTTTGGTCTTTTTGGGTCACACCTGGTGATGCTCAGGGTTCCTCCTGGCTCTGCACTCAGGAATTACTCCTGTGGTGCTCAGAGCACCAAATGGGATGCTGGAGATGGAACCTAGGTTGGCTGTGTGCCAGGCAAGCACCCTACCCGCTACAATATCATTCCAGCCCTAGATCTTTCACTTATATTAAACTATTAGTGAAAGTTTACAGCATTAGATAATGATAAAATTGCAGGTGTTAAATATTAAAGTTGGGGTTGTCGAGTCCTAGTGTCCCTCATTACTCCTCATAAGCTCCCATTCTCCACTTCCCCCACTTCTTACCTTTTATTTATTTATTTATTTATTATTAGTGAGTCACCATGAGTTATAGTTGCAAACTTGTGAACTTTCATGTTAGTATTTTGTTTATATCCCTCCACTAGTGCCCAGTCCCTTCCACCAATGTTCCCAGTATCCCTCCCACCCTCCCATCCCATTCCCCCCACCCCACCCCAGCTCTGTGGCAGGGCATTCCCCCTTGTTCTCTATCTCTCCTTTTGAGTGTTGTGGTTTGCAACAGAGGCACTACGTGGCCATCGTGTTTGGTCTATATTCTATTTTCAGAGTGCATCTCCCATCCAGTGTGGGTCCTCAAACCACACTTTATCTGGTGTTCCTTTCTCTATGTGAGCTGCCCCTTTCTCCAGCATGTGGGGCCAGCTTCCAAGCTTTGGAGCCAACCTCCTGGTACTTATCTCTACTATTCTTGGCTGTTAGTCTCCTATTCTGTTATTTTATTTTATATTCCACAGATGAGTGCAATCTTTCTATGTCTGTCTCTCTCTTTCTGACTCATTTCACTTAGCATGATACTTTCCATGTTGATCCACTTATATGCAAATTTCATGACTTTATCTTTTCTAACAGCAGCATAGTATTCCATTGTGTAGATATACCAAAGTTTCTTTAACCAGTCGTTCGTTCTCGGGCACTCGGGTTTTTTCCAGATTCTGGCTATTTTAAACAGTACTGCAATGAATATTCGAGTACAGATGTCATTTCGACTGTACTTTTTTGCCTCTCCAGGATATATTCCCAAAAGTGGTATTGCTGGGTCAAATGGGGGCTCAATTTCTAATTTTTTGAGAAGCGACCATACTGTTTTCCAAAAGGGCTGAACCAGTCGGCATTCTCACCAGCAGTGTAGGAGGGTCCCTTTTTCTCCACATCCACACCAACAGCGGTTGCTTTTGTTCTTTTGGATATGTGCCATTCTCTGTGATGTGAGGTGGTATCTCATAGTTGTTTTGATCTGCATCTCTCTGATGATTACTGATGAAGAGCATTTTTTTCATGTGCCTTTTTGCCATTCGTATTTCTTCCTTGAGGAAGTTTCTGTTCATTTCCATCCCCCATTTTTTGATGGGGTTGGGAGTTTTCTTCTTGTAGATTCCAACCAGTGCCTTGTATATCCTTGATATCAGCCCCTTATCTGATGGGTATTGGGTGAATATTCTTTCCCATTCTGTAGATTGTCTTTGTATTTTGGTCTTAGTTTTTGCAGTGCAGAAACGTCTTAGTTTAATATAGTCCCATTTGTTTATCTTTGTTTCCACTTGGTTGGTCAGTGGCATGTCATCTTTGAATATACCAATAGCTTCAATGTCGTGGAGAGTTTTTCCAACCTTGTCTTCAATGTACCTTATGGATTCTGGTCTGATGTTGAGGTCTTTAATCTATTTTGATCTGAATTTTGTGCATAGTGATAGGTCAAGATCTAAACCCATTTTTTTTTACAAGTGGTTGTCCAGTTATGCCAGCACCATTTGTTGAAGAGGCTTTCTTTGCTCCACTTCACATTTCTTGCTCCCTTATCAAAGATTAGACGTTCATACAATTGGGGTTGTGTGTAGGGATATTCCACCCTGTTCCATTGGTCTGCGGATCTGCCTTTGGACTAGTACCATGCTGTTTTGATTGTTACCGCTTTATAGTAGTGTTTGAGGTTGGGGAGGGTGATGCCTCCCATCGTCCTTTTCCCAAGAATTGCTTTAGCTATTCGTCCTACCTCTGACCTTTGAGACGGTCCCAGAGAGCAGAGTTCCTGTGGTCAGACTGGACTTTGATGACTAATCTCTAAAGACCCCAAGGATCTATGCCCTCCAGTCTCCAAGTTCTTGGGCAATCCTCTTTCACCCCAAATCTGGACCAAGCAACTACAATACAACATCAGTAAGGCCTCATCACCTCTGAGGCTAGATCAGAAGGAGCCAAACAGTCCCATTCTGATATGTTAGCATGTTCCCTC
The DNA here is from genome assembly GCF_027595985.1 of Sorex araneus. Taxonomy (NCBI): domain Eukaryota; kingdom Metazoa; phylum Chordata; class Mammalia; order Eulipotyphla; family Soricidae; genus Sorex; species Sorex araneus. The sequence goes on from NC_073306.1 coordinate 35,585,430, forward strand.
TGGGTGCTGTCAGCATGTAGGTGCTGTCAGCATGTAAAAAGCCCAAGACCACCCACCAGGCTGGAGAAAGTCCAGAGCCACAGAGAAGACTCTCAGGAGTGATACCTGGCCAGTTCTCTCCATCTCCCTTTCTTTCTTTGTCTTCCCATTGCCAGGGATAGAAGCCAGGGTCTCGCACATACAAGGCATGTGCTCCACCACTGTCACCCTCCTGGCGCTCTCCTGCCTTCCCAGACATTCCAAGGCAGACCAGACATGTGAGTGAAGGATGGTTATCCAGCCTTTCAAACCTTCAGAAGACTCTCCTCCTGCTTGCCCTCTCTCTACATCCCTCCCAGCATCCACACGTTCAAATGGAGTCAACCCTCAGAACCATGAGCCATCACGGGAGGTTGCCTTTTTAAGGCTCTAAGTCCTGGGAGGGTCAGTCATACCACACTAGCCGCCTGGTGCACAAGCAAGGCCCGGGTCCGGGTCCTCAGAAAGGTGGCAGGCTATCCGGGAACGAGAAGGAGGGTGTCTGGTTGTGGTCCTGTTTCTTTTTTATTCGGGCTACATTCAGATTGCTTGGGTGTTGTCTTACATCCTTACACTGCCAGTGCCAGAGTCGTGGGCGGCTACCAGCAAGCGGAGACTGAGCAAGAAACAGGAACTGGGAAAGTCAGAGCAGATGCCGGGCTCAGGGATGAGCCCAACTCCCACAGAATAATGAGAACCGCAATCCCTCAGATGGTCTCAGTCCTTCACAGCTTCTAAGGCATCCTAGGATGTGTTGTTCTCTTGTGGGACGCTCGTGTCAGCTTACCTGAGAGGGCGCATCGTTGTCTCTTTACAAATAAGGCATTCCCTTAAGATATCTCAGGAGGGGCTGGAGTGATAGCACAGTGGGTAGGCGTTTGCCTTGCACATGGCCGACCCGGGTTCGATTCCCAGCATCCCATATGGTCCCCTGAAGACTGCCAGGAGTAATTCCTGAGTTCAGAGCGCCAAGAGTAACCCTGAGCATTGCCGGGTGTGACCCAAAAAAAGCCAAAAAAAAAAAAAAAGTCATCTCAGGAAGGTTAAGTCTGGCAGAGAAGCCAGCCCTGGGGCCTCCCCTGCTGGGAACATTTGTTGGCATGAGAAAGACCAGGGCTAATTCAGAACTTTCTTGGGTCAGGGATGAGGGCAGTAAATCATTTAACTTAAAATGTTGATAAAGGCAAAGGCAAAGTTTATTCATAAGGTACTTACTGTCACCAGGCTTAAGTTGCCAAGACGCTTCTCATGGTCTCTCTCCAGTAACTCGGTGAGGTAAGTACGTTTACTGTGCTTACTTTGCACTGGGTCTCTGGCATCCACACTCACAGCTGTTTACCCCCATGCTCGTAAACATCTTGTCTCCATAATGCAGTGTCTGATTCTCCAGCCTTTGATTCCATGGCTGGATCCTTGTGCCGCAATGAAGCACAAGGTCCTTACTGGCTTCCTTATTCCTGCACACTGGTGTCCTCAAGGCCCTTGAGCTCCTGCTGACCAGGCCCTTCCTATGCTCAGGAACCAGCAGGGGATTCCTGGTAGACCAGGCTCTTGCCAGTCCCCATACCTGCTGCCAGAAACCAGGGTCTACATCCCTCCTGAGTTGTTGGGATTAATTCATTCGCGAAATACTCAACAAGTCAAATAACCTCTTGTGTGCCAAGCACTGTGTTAGGGAGCAGAGCAAAGTATACAGCAAGAAAGATGCCTGCCAGGATCTCAAGAAACCCAAACCTCGCAGAGTAAATGGATGATGAGACCCCCAGCGGCAGCAAAGGCAGCAAGGGCCTAGAGAGAACAATTTAATGAGGAGGAAGTGGCCTGACCTAAGAAGAAGGTAAAGGAGATAGAGAAAGGGGGGACGATGTCGGAGAGTAACCTTGGCACAAACCCCTGCAGACAAGAGCATTGCTGGTGCCCGGAGAGGGGAGGAACACTAGAGAAGCCAAGAGAGCAGAGCTTGGGATGCAGGGTGGGGAGGAATGTAGGCGTATCGATGGATCTGGGGTTTGAGCTGGGCATGGGATGCATTGGCCCAGAGATGGTAATGAGGAAGCTTGACTGGTCCTCCCACCTAATCAATTTGCATGCAGTTCTGGTGCTGGCAGGGCCCGGAGGTGCAGCAGGACCATTTGTTGTCTGCCCAACCTGAGCCTCCTATCCTGGAATTCCTCCCCAGGGGCCTGCGCTCCGAGTCCTGGCCCCGGCATTGGCAGTCCTTCATCCATGCCAGTGACAAGTTTAGGCATGAACATGTCAAGGGGCAGTGACGGAGGCATCCAGGAAAGCTGTCTTCTTCAGAGACATGGAGGAGAGCAACTTCTCTGCCCTTGAGCATTGCTGTGTCTGGTGGGATGACTGGGTTTGGGGCAGTCCTTTCATGGCCTGGAGAGGAATCCCTTTGAGACCAAAGCCATGTGCTTCAGGGAGAAGCCCAAGCAGGACCCTGAGCCCTTGGGGGCTGCCCTGACCCCTGGACCTGGTCCTTCTCTGTCTCTCTCTCTTTTTATTTATTTATTTTTTGTTATTTAAAAAAATTTATTGAATCACCATGAGATAGTTACAAGCTTTCATGTTTGGGTTGTAATCTCACAATGATCAAACACCCATCCCTCCACCAGTGCACATTCCCCACCACCAATATCCCGGGTATACCCCCCCTTTCCCACCCTCCCCCTGCCTCCATGGCAGACAATATTCCCCATACTCTCTCTCTACTTTGGGGCATTATGGCTTGCAACACAGACACTGAGAGGTCATTGTGTTTGGTCCATTATCTACTTTCGGCACATATCTCCCATCCCAACTATTCCTCCAGCCATCATTTTCTTAGTGATTCCTTCTCTATTCCAGCTGCCTTCTCCCCTCTGCTCATGAAGCAGGCTTCCAGCTATGGGGCAATCCTCCTGGCCCTTGTATCTAGTGTCCTTGAATGTCAGCCTCATGTGATGTTATTCTATACTCCACAAATGAGTGCAGTCCTTCTATGTCTGTCCCTCTCTTTCTGACTCATTTCACTTAGCATGATACTCTCCAAGTCAATCCATTTATAAGCAAATTTCATGACTTCATCTCTCCTAACAGCTGCATAGTATTCCATTGTGTAGATGCACCAAAGTTTCTTTCCCTGTATGTTCATTGCAGCATTGTTCACAATAGCCAAAATCTGGAAACAACCCAAGTGCCCTAGAACAGATGACTGGTTAAAGAAACTCTGGTCCTTCTCTCCGATGCAGTCCCCACTGTGTGAGATCATGGGCTTCCTCTTGTTTCAGGATATTGACTCTGGGTTTGAGAGTCCGAAAGCATGCTGTACCTCTGATTCCCACACTGCTTTGCCCACCGCCAGTGCCAAGGCTGCCCTTTGTCCAGACACCCCTGTGCAGACCCCGACTCTGAGATCCCCATCCTGGCATCCCACTTGCCTACCAGGACAGTCACCCTGTTGGCAACCTATGTTATAGTAGCAGAGGCCTCGGTACTGCAGCCCCCCAGAAATCTAGTTGAGACCTTTAACCAAGGTCTTAGTCTTGGATCCCTTAAATATAACTGTACCCTTTGTCTCCCTGTCCTGATAACAAAGGATTACACAGGCTCTCCCCAAATCCTGGGTGGGTGGCATTTTGTCTGATCCCCTACCTTAGCGAGAGATCAGACAGAAGCTGTTCTACATGATGAGCCTGCCAAGGCTGTAATCAGGAAACTGAGTCAAGACGAGAGCTTGGGAAGATCAGGAAACCAGGGGGTGGGCATACATGACTGTGGTTTGGGGTCTGGGGAGAAGAGCACAGGAAGCAGGTCCCGAAGCCCCATGGACCGGGCAGCATGAGTGTGGTTTGCAGGGAGGGGACAGGGAAGCTGGGGTGCTGGGACTGCACTGCCAGGATGCCCAGGCAATCGAGGAGCCTGAATCCTCACCATCGGTGCTCAGGCCACCGGATATCACAGTCTAGGCACAGAGACGAGAATCCTGCATCCCCAGCCAGCTCCCACGCACAGGGCGACTGGGGCCTTGGGGGTGGCTGGAGGGACCATCTAGAGTCCCTCCTTCTGGCAGGCAGAGCCCCTGTGTGACCTCCCCCGCCCCCGTCCCCAGCACGTGGCTGCAGCTTGGCTCTGGGGCCAGGAGGACAAGCGCAGGCAGGCCTGGAGTGTCAGTCAGGCACAGCGCCAGGCTGGGCAGTCATCCTGTGGGCACCGAGGGTGAGTTATGGCACCGGGGCCCGGAGAGCAGGCACAAATCACACGCTGTCAGGAACAGGGGAAAGGAGCAACCTGGCCTCCTCCCCGGCAGGATTGATGAGCTCGGGGCCCGGGTTTGGGTTCAAGATGATTGGACTTCCCCATGTTTCATCTCCTGAGAGTGCTCTCGGTGAAGGGCTTGTCACCGGGGACTCGTGTGTGTGTGTGTGTGTGGTGTGTGTGTGTGTGTGTGTGTGTGTGTGTGCGCGCGCGCGCATGCGCTGTGTCATCACATAGCACTTGCCACCACCACACAGAAAAGTGAAAAGTCACCCCAGGGTACTGTGAGGTTCTGATTTTATTACTATGTGAAGAAACATAGCTCTGAGCTTTTTAAGAGCATTCACATCCGGAAGAGTGAGTTTTGTGAGGGGGTGTGAGGGGCTCTGCTCAAGGGTAAATAAAGCTTGCAGAGCTGTGGTGTCCTTGTGCGAGTGTGTGAGGCTGTGTGACAGTGTGTGTCTGCCGCAGAATGAGCTGGGGGTCTTCAATCAGCGAGCCTGGGTGGTGATGTGGCCACAAACCGAGAATGAGAAGCAAGAAGGGGAAGCTGGAGGGGACAGGCAGGTGGGAAATGGTGGTTCTGAGGTCTGGGTGTCACATCCAGGGGGCACATCTAGAAAGAAAGGCAGGTCGGGGCCTCAGAGCTGAGTGAAGGGCAGGAGGGTCTTGGTTCCACATACTCAGGGAACAATGCATTGTGGCATTGGCTACAATGAGGTGGATGAACACACTTGCACACAAAGACACACACACACACACACACACACACACACACACACACCTTTGAAAGCCAAAAGGATGCTTGCTGTGTTAATCTGAACTGGACAGAGTTCAGTGGGAAATCTCCAAGGGCAGTGGCAAAGGCGTAAAATGCACCCAACAGAAGGAGTTAGGGCAAACCTCCCGATGGTGGAAGTGACTAAGAGGGGGAACCTTAAGGATAGTGAAGAGGAACATTCTGGTTTTAGGGATGAGGGATAGGGACAGATTCTTCCAGACTGGGAGCCAGGACAGCAAACCGTTTTGGTGACGATGCACTGTCTAGCCGTCAGTGCACCCAGGGTGGCACCCAGGGTGGGAGTCGATGATCTGTATTTGACTCAGAGTCCAAGTCTAGACGCTAGAGCTCGGGAAGGTGCGGATAGGGTCCTGGAGGGCAGATCTGAAATCTGAACAAGGCCTGGTTGCAGATGAACGGGAGAGGGAGGGGTGGCAGGCGTCTGAGGGGCAGCCCTTGTGTGACATTTCCCAAAAGGCCTCTGCATACTCCCTTCGGGGAACACAGATCCTCTCCCAGGTCCGGTCCCAGCTGCCCCATGCAGAGGAGCTGCCCAGAGACGTGGGGTATGACGGTATCCGGTGAGCTTGGGGCCTGGCCACTGATGGGGAGGATCCAGGCTTGTCGCTGCCCGGGCATCCTGGGAGTTGAGTCCCAGCACCCTGGCTCCCCGGTCCCCTCCCTGCAAACCACACAGCTGTCATGGCCTGAGGATGAGTGGCTCCTGGGTCAGCCCTGCGACTCCCTGTCAGGGCAGCGGCACGTGAAGGAATTCAAGGCAGGTGAATCGCCCGTCAGGAACTCAGAGGTGAGGTGGGTCTGCGTGTGTGGCTGGAGGGGGTGGTCGAGAGCAGTGACAGGAGGGAAGGCTGATCCTGCAACTGAAGGGAGGTCCCCAGTTCCAGGGCCTCTTGCTGCTGACTCTAGCACAAGGGGGACAGTTTTCTTCTCCGTTACTGAGTGGGGGGGGGGGACTAGAATGTCCTGCACAGGTAGAGCTTTCTGGAAGGGGCTTTGTCAGGTCTGACCAGTCCCTCTAATACCCTGCCTTGGCTCATTAAGGGCGAGACACTCACCAGTGGAGGCGGTTCCTCGGGGACCAGCTATTACTGACACTGGCGTATCTTGTCCATGACTGCTCTTTGGACCCAAAACACGCCTTTCTGTCTTGGAACGTTGTTTATTGACTCGTTCCCTCTCTTGGTCTCATTGGGAGAAAGGCTGAACAAGTAAATGTTGTTAGGACAACTAAGCAATCATTAGAAAAGTCATAAAGCTGAGGGACTAGGGAGATGGCTCAAATCAGAGCAGGCTTTGCAAACGGAAGCCCCAGGTTTGGTCCCTGGCACTGTGTGGTCCCCGGAGAACTGCCTCCTATGACCTAGCTGGCCCCAGTAGCAACACATCAGGGGACCAGAGAGCCCATAGACTGGGCTGAGTTGCATCAGGAGTGGTCCCCCAGGTTCCCTGAACACTATTTGGGAGTCGATCCCAAAAAATAAAACTTAGTAAAACTGGACTCATATTTCATTTTACTATTGTTGTTTTGAGGCCACACCTGAGGGTGCTCAGGGATCATTCCAGGTAGGCTTCAGGGAACCCTGGGGATCAAGTCAGGGTCAGCCAAGTCAAGGCAAGTGCCTTAACCCCTATACTGTTTCTCTGGCTCTCATACTTCATTCTTTACCAACAACAACAAATAATAATAATAATAATTCAAAGGGATAAAAAAAATCAAGAACAATAAAGAAAAAGAAAAGAAAGAATACAAGTGCTAAAAAATAGTGTGAATATTTGTCATATTTAAAGAAAATGTGGTCTCTCTCTAAGTACATTATAAAATACAAAAGTTATCAAGTAAAAGACTGGCAGACTGAACCACATAAAAACCAAGTATTTACAAAAGACAAAAATAAATAAAACTGAAAGCCAAAATGGAGTAGAAAAATATTAGGAATATTAGCTCTAATATATAAAAGGGCTCCACAAATACTGAAACAGATCAATATTCCAAATGAGAGATGGGCAAAGAACAATATCAGACAACTCACAAATGGAATCTGAATGCCCATTAAGAACTGATATCACAGAGAAATGTAAGTGAAAAGAGATACTAATTGTATACAAGGTGGGCAAATTTTTTTAAAAATCTGACCAGGGTGATTTTCATTGGCAATTTCTTCAAAGAGCTCTATCACGTGCTCTGTTCATGAATTGGAGGACTTAATATCATTAAGATTTCAGTACTGCTCAAAGCCACATACAGACCAGTCTCCAATTCCTATCAAGATTCCAGTACATTTTTTTTAAGGAATAGAAAGTAAATTTAAAATTTATAAGCAATCTCAAGAATACACAAATAACATTTTAAAAAATCTTGAAAAAGAAGACCAGAGCTGGAAGACTCAACTTCCTGATTTCAAAACTTTTTATAAAACTACATTATCCTAATGTTGTGCTGGCATAAAGACAGACATAAAAGCCAATGGAAAATAAAGTTGAAATCCCAGAAGTAAATTCTCAGATATATGGCCAAATAAAGTTTGAGGGTGCCAAGATCGCTCAGTGCGA
>NC_073306.1:35598041-35600541 GCF_027595985.1 Sorex araneus
TCATCCCGTCCCCTGGCTTTAAATGTTTCTATGCCGACAACTTCCCAATTTATATCTTTGTTCTGACGTCCCCCTGAACTCCCATCTCATAGATCCAGTTACCTAGCTGACATCTCCATTTAGATATCTCAGCGCGTCTCGGAATTAAAGTGGATCCTCTTGGCTCCTCCCCCCCATCACATACTCCACCCCCACGTCCCCCTCCTCCATCCTCCCCCACCACGTCCCCCTCCTCCATCTTGCCCAGCTCAAAAAATGCACCAGCGCCGGTCCAGTTCCTTAGGCCCAAAGTCCCAGCATCATCCTCAACTCTTCTCTCTACATCATTGAACACGTCTAAGCCAACACAACACCCTCTAGGTCACGTTCTTAAGTCCGTTCCATGTACGTCTGTTGTTTGCCCCTCCGTATCTGCCACAGGGAGCCTGAAGGGCCGTCTCTGCTCATCTGGACACAGACAGTGACTTCTTAATTAACCCCCTGCTCCCACTTATGCTCCCCACAGGCTTGTCGAGCTACACTTCATGACCAGAGTGACCCTTTTCAAGCATAAATCTGAGACCATGTCATGTTGCTGGTCAGACCCCCTCCAAAGGCTTCCTGACACATGTAGAATTAAATACATCATCCTTGCTTGGCTCCCCACTCATTTCCTCACTTCTCTCTAGCCTCGTTTCTCCCTCATCACACCTGCGAGCCCATCACCACAATGCCCCTGCCTTCCAGCTCCACCTTGAGCACAGCAAACATGTGCTCACCCCAGGGCCTTTGCACAAGCTATTGCCCCTGCTCACATGCTCCATTCAACTCTCTGCTTATAAGTCAGCATGCCCCACCCACCACACCCTGAAGCTCACTCCGTTTTATCTCCTGCTCAAGGCTTCTGTGAACAGCATTGTGGTAGAGATTCTCCCCTTCGTTGTCTGGCTCTCTTGCCAGGCTGGAGCCTTCTTGGGCACTGGGAGTTTTCATTCTCTTAGTAATGGCATCTGCCATGAGAACTGTTCAATAGGAAGGGAGGAAGGAAGGAAGGAAGGAAGGAAGGAAGGAAGGAAGGAAGGAAGGAAGGAAGGAAGGAAGGAAGGAAGGAAGGAAGGAAGGAGGGAAGGAAGGAAGGAAGGAAGGAAGGAAGGAAGGAAGGAAGGAAGGAAGGGAGGAAGGAAGGGAGGAAGGAAGGAAGGAAGGAAGGAAGGAAGGAAGGAAGGAAGGAAGGGAGGAAGGAAGGGAGGAAGGAAGGAAGGAAGGAAGGAAGGAAGGAAGGAAGGAAGGAAGGAAGGAAGGAAGGAAGGAAGGGAGGAAGGAAGGGAGGGAGGGAGGGAGGGAGGGAGGGAAGGAAGGAGGGAAGGAAGGAAGGAAGGAAGGAAGGAAGGAAGGAAGGAAGGAAGGAAGGAAGGAAAGAAGGAAGGAAGGAAGGAAGGAAGGAAGGAAGGAAGGGAGGGAGGGAGGGAGGGAAGGGAGGGAGGGAGCAGGGAGAGAGGAAGGGAGGAAGGAAGGAGGGAGGGAGAGGGAGTGAGGAAGGAATAAATTTCTTTGAACTTCATTTCTCTGCCTGTAAAAATAGGTATCCTCACCTCATAAAGTACCCGTGAAAATGGAACAGAGACACACTACAATGAATTAACTCTACAAAGCACAGCTCATCGCTGGCATCATGCTGATCCTGGGGCTGGAGAGCTAGTACAGTGGGTCGGGCACTTGCCTTGTATATGGCCAACCCACATTCAAACCCTGGCACCCCACATGGTCCCCCAATTCCTGTCGGGAATGATTCCCTGAGCACAGAGGCCGGAGTAAGCCCCGAGCACCACTAGAGGTGGCTCAAAAAATAAAAGTTTAAAAATGTTGACCCTAGGGCCAGGGGGTGAAGTGGCCTGTAAACCAGGGCCGGCCTGCCCTCTCCTCTCGCTGGGAGAAGCAATGGGTACCACTCGTCTTGCATCCCTGGGACCCCTGCCCCCCTCCTGACATTGAACCCAGGCTTCCCGCCCTCAGTCAAGTTGGCTCTATGCGGCCCCTTGACAGCCGGGTTGGGGCATCCCAAGGGCAGCGTGATTGATGGACTCAGGCAGGAAGCCTCAGGTGTAGCTGAGCTGGGAACTGCCCGGTCGCCCCGCTGCTCAACACGCTTCCTCCTTCCGAAGCGTTGCTCTCGCGGCTTCTCTCTTCCCGCTGCCCGCCTGTGTGCAGACTCGCCCTCTCTCCCCTCCAGGCTCAGAGCACCAGCGTGCCTCCCCTCCTCCCGGAAGCCCTCCTGACTTTGCTTCTTGCTGCACCCTCCTTCCCGGTTATCTGCATGTCTCCTGTGTGTTGCCCCTGCTCACATGCTCCATTCAAATCTCTGCGTGAGAGAACGTGAGTGGGGTCGGGGGCTCCAGAGCCCTCCTCGCTGGGCCTCCCCGCTCCTGCTGCTCAGTCATGTCTGCCCAGGCTCTGGGCCCCGCACTCAGCCTGCAGGTGCCACCCCGACATTCTCCCCGGCTCACACCAACTCTGACGGGGG